>NW_026931027.1:0-46697 GCF_032062105.1 Saccostrea cuccullata | reverse complement strand
TCCTAGGCAAAATATGTCATGGGAAAAGGGTCTATTGTAGCACACTGCTGAAGGACATAATAAGTTTTCATATAAAATTAAGAGACATCAGGTGAAAAGATTATCTAATACAATTATCACATGATAAGAGCATAGAAAAAGGCTTGAAACAGTAACTAGAATTAATTTAAAGTCCTTTATGTATTTTGAACAGGAGAGTATTTAGGGAAATGAATAACATCTGGAGGTTTGCACAGTACAGCACCAGCACCAAGCTGAAGCTTTACCAGAGCTGTGTTGTATCAACTCTCCTTTATGGATCGGAGTGCTGGAGAATAACACAGACAGATCTTGGAAAACTACGATCCTTCCATACCACCTGCCTCCGCCGAATAATCAGGGTTTTCTGGTCCGAGAAGGTAACAAATGAAGACCTGCCAGTAGATGCAAACAAGAGAACATGAGTACCAACATAACCAAACGCCGATGGAGATGGATTGGACATGTTCTCCGAAAAGACCACTAGTCAACAACTAGAATAGCACTGCATTGGACACCAGAGGGCAAAAGAAAGAGTGAGAGGCCTAAAACATCATGACGAAGGACAGCTGAAGGCGAGATAAAAGCAACGCACCAGACCTGGGGATCATTGACAAGGCTGGCCAAGAATAGACAAGAGTGAAGGAAGTTTGTTGTTGCCTTTCACACCACAGGGTGTAAAGGACGATGATGCAGAGCTTCTTACATATTTCCATTTAAGGCCAGACGACACTTACGTTCCACAAATACTAGTTTATATTTTGAATCTCTTGCTATTATGTATAAAAATATTCATACATGTATTTGCCATTCTCTTCTAATTTCTACATTGTTTTCAAAATGTTTTTAAATATAAGTACACCCAAATTGTGATAAAGGCCATTCAGAAGATTGCCCATCAGGGTTATATAAGAAATATGACCCTGTAGTATCTTGTCCAAATGCCTGGTAAGGTATCCTAATTTTTTTTATAGAAAACTTGTTCAGTGTTGTTTAAGTACCTATACTTCAATGACAAATACTTAGGAAAAGTTATATATTTTTGAGGAACGTGTCATCTGACCTTAAGGAATGCATAAATAATTTTTAATGAAATCTAACATTCTTTTGATAGCGTTTATGACAAGTATTTGTTTGTTTGTAAGTTGTTTAACGTCCCTTTATACGAAGGTGCTGCAACTTATCGGTGGAGAACTGCAAATTTTTGCAGTGAGGGATCATTTTCGTGCCAGCACCTACTGCAACACGGGACCTTGGTTTAAACACGTTCTCATCTGAAAGACCGGCTTCCACATCCCACAGTGGGATTCGTTAGTATGAACTCTTACTTCGCGACTCTAGAACAGACTCTCTAACCACTGCGTGCCACGCGGACGACTTTATGATAAATGAAAGTTAATTATGTTAATTTTTTTTAAATCAAAGTAATATCATGATTTTACATTAGTAGGGCAGTAAAAAGAAAAATTCTTGATTAAAAAATCTACTGTGCGTAAATTTTATATTTACTTTTAACTAGTTACTTCAAAATATATAAAATCTGACAGTAACCATATAAGACGTACCGAAATCTTGGATCGTATGAGAAACAATTGGGGCTAAAACCATGAGACGGGTAGATTAAGAATGTTCCATCACTTCCGCCGAAGTACTGCCAGAGCATATTAGGATTCCGCTGATAGTTCTCCTTCATAACGGTTTCGATTTTTTGGTTTGGAAAATGATCAGAGCTTGTTAACTTTGATATACATGCACTGCTTTTGGAAACCTGAGTTAAAAGAAAAGAAAATCAAAATTTAAACATTTGCTTGGTTGTTTCTAACAAGAAAATTTAAAGACTTAACAAAATCTTTTTCTCAGGAACCATTGGACCAAAAAAGTTGAAAGTTAGAAGTTTGTTCAGATTATGTCACAGGAGGTAGGATGGGGCGACAATAGGTGAATTATTTTTATTTTACATCGAAATATATAGCAACATGAGTGTTCCAAGGAAAGCATGAACATGTAACTAAATCTAAGAGTGGTCAGTGGTATGCTACTAGCATATACAGTATTTCTTGCAACGAAAAAACCCCATAAAATCTAGCATGATAGTTCATAAATGCACAAAAAACATCCACACATAGTATATGACTGCGATTGAGTCCGTCAGTCAAACCAGAAGTCTCTGTCGAGACTGAAGCTCTACTGGTTTGTACTTATAGCGAAGGAAGAGGAAAGTACTTAAGCAGTTGGGAATTGAAAATTTACACAGGCAAAAAAGAGAATAATGATCCTTGAATAAGTCTCTTTATGTTCTTAGTGTAGTCTACTTGCAAGTCACATTATATTATAATCAGACTAAAACTGTATTTGAAGTAGCAAATTTGAGAGTAACAGAAATTGCTATTTTTATTAACCAAGGTAATAATGTTCATTGAAGTCAAAAACGGATATAAAGAATTATGTATCTTAGTGTAGTCTACTTGTGTGCCAAGTTATACTGAAGTCAGATCAAAAATGTAGGAGGAGTAGCATTTTGAAAGAATTTCACAGAAATTTCTATTTTTGGTAACAACGCCAACATCGTTCGTCGAAATTAAAAACCGATAAACAGAATTATGTATCTTAGTGTAGTCTACTTGTGTGCCAAGTTATATTGAAATCAGACTAAATTTGTAGGAGGAGTAGCATTTTCAAAGAATTTCACAGAAATTTCTATTTTTAGTAACAATGCCAACACCGTTCGTCGAAATCAAAATCCGATACACAGAATTATGTACCTTAGTGTATTCTACTTGTGTGCAAAGTTATATTGAAGTCAGACCAAAACTGTAGGAGGAGTAGCATACTTTGAAAGAATTTCACAGAAATTTCTATTTTTAGTAACAACGCCAACACCGTTCGTCGAAATCAAAAACCGATACACAGAATTATGTATCTTAGTGTAATCTACTTAATGCCAAGATATATTGAAATCAGATCAAAACTGTAGGAGGAGTAGCATTTTGAAAAATTGTTTACAGACAGACAGACAGACGGACGGACGACGGACGCATTACTATCGCATAAGCTCTTCTGGTCTCTGACCAGTAGAGCTAAAAACTATGATACCCAACCCTCAAGTGAATAATTAAAATGAAATCATTATAAATAACTATTTATCATTTTACACGTGTTAATACGTGTTTCAAAGTGTTTACACCAGTTGTCGCTCTACAAGATACCTTGTGGTATTCTGATCTCGAGGTATTTTCATAATGTTTAAATATCAGTTTGTGTGGTTTCAGAATATCATACAGTTTCAAAAAACAGTATTATGAGCTTATAAACATGTATAGATATCAATTATCAACACCCACCACTCAAAATTCAAAAGTCTTAAATTAAATATTCCGGGGTATTCTTTGTAAAGTAGGTCATTGTCAAGTGAATTGTAACGCTAACATTTTTCATTTAATGTGTATGACAAACAGTGCTCATGCTAAATAGCATAGAATTACCTCTGAAATGTCAAAAATATGCTGTATATTGGCACTTTTCAATTTTTAGTAAAGTAGGTTAAAGGAAAAGGTTAAGGGTCACGAGGTCGGTAACCATGGCATTTTACTAATGCGGTAGTGCAAAGCAGTACATTTGCATAATATTAAGTCCATATCTCTTACAGTTCTTGAGATACAAGGTGTGACAGGCGGACAGACAGACAAACAGACACCGGGTAAAGTGATTCCTTAGTGCCGCTCTGCTCCGCAGGCGACAAAAAATAATTTTATCAAGAACGGCAAAGCCATGGTTGGCCATAGTATGATGTATATGTATAAGGGACCTCAAGAAATGTGCTCTGTATCTAATCATGACCCCGGGGGTAGGGGCCCACAAAAGTTATCAAAGTTTTATATGGAAAACGAAGGAAAATATATGCGGCTTGAATAATTAGGCTATATTGACTCCGATGAGCATTGTCGCCCATGAACCTCTTGTTTAATTATTCATATGTGAAAGACAGCATAATATTATGAAATTGTCGCGGGTTAGAATCCCACTGTGGGACATGGAGACCGGTCCTTCAGATGAGACCGTATAAACCGAGGTCCCGTGTCGCTGTAGGTGCTGGCACGAAAAAAGATCCCATCCTGCCCAATGGCCCTGCGTGCCGAGTATAGGACAAAATTTGCAGCTCTCCACCGGCAAGTGGTGGCGTCTGCATATGAGTGAAAAATTCTCGAGAGGAACGTTAAACAATGTACAATCAATCATGCAATTTCAGCTGATTGAAGAACCATGAAACTGTTGAATTTCAATATTTCTTCCTTATGTGGAGTTACAGATGGCTTACAATGACAAATTGGATAGAGCTAGTTTAAAAGTCAATGCAACTATTATAAACTTAAACGTAGCCAAAGGAAACCAAAAACAATATCAGTGGATACAAATAAAGCCATCAATTAAATATAAATACAAGAAATAGCCTGATTAATCATCCACTCACTTTTGTTCTAAACTTAGGGTTGTAATTGCCAGTTATTGTGCAACATTGAGGAAAAATCTCCGAATCAGATGAAGAGAAATGTTCGTATTCCAGTTCTATTGCAGTTTTTACTTTCTGAAGTTGGTTTGTCAATGTTTCAAACATTTTTCCTAAATTATTGGCCATCTGAAAGTGAAAGGAATAAATTTATTTTATACTTATTTAATATCTTAAACACCAAGTGGTCGTAACACAAAAGGAACTTAACTTTGTTTTGATTAAAAACCATCAACTCGAAGAAAGTTATTTTATATAGAATATACACGGCAGAATTTAATATTGTAATGCAACCTTTATATGTCACCAGAAGCTGACTTTAATTAACCATTTTAAATGATCATTCGTTTCAAGTGTGCAGCAAATAAGAATAAAATGTGTCAAAAATTTAAATGTAAATTTCTTTACACTGCACGTCACCAAGTTATCCATTTTCTTACCTTTTGTACTATCTCTGCGCCTGTGTCTGTAGCTTTATCATATATCAGACTATCGTAATACTCCTACACAATAAATAAAAAAAACCTTAACATATGATAAACAAAATATTCTTTCATTCTTAAAACTTGCTGGAGACTTAAACTGTCATTTCAGTAGTCATGTGTTGAGTGATATGAGAAGAAAGTGAAAGGACAATTTAACCAAAAAAAACACTTAAACCTGCAGATTTGGAGCCCCAATTCCGTGTCTATCCATTCTTTTAAGCTCATTTGAAAAAGTGAGACCGGTCAGGGATTGGGCATCCTGTGAAACGGTTAACCCCAGCAACAACGACGTCAGGAAGAGATACAAAGTAATTGTCCTCATGCTACAATCGAAATTGTATTATTCCTACCTCTCCACAAACAGCTAGTTATATAGAGGTATATAAATTTCAAAGAAAGATATTTCACAGCATACATCTTTTCATTAATAAATATCCCATTGTAGTAGAATATGGGTAGTCGACTTTATAATCACAGTGATGCTATCATGAATACGAGATTGTTTCAACTTACGATGCATAGATGTTTATAAAACATTTTTTAATACTGTAGTTAATTGATCAGTCTGTAATAATCTAAAACAAAATATTTTTGTTAAATGTGTCATGAATAAATTATATTTGTTCATTAATTAAAGAAATTGTACATGTAGCAATATATCCAAGCTTTCTTGTGCACATAGAAGTATTAGTTTTAACAATAGCTGTTTGGAAAAAAAAACAAAGTCTGTAATAGGTTGTGATAGGTCGTGAAGTGCTAAAATGTACTACAGAGTTTGGGATATAACTGTATTAAAATATTTTGTCTAGTTGTTTATCATGATCATGGTTTAAAGAATTAAAAGACAAATAGCATTAGACTTAATATAAGGATGAACTACCCTCCAAGGTTAAAGCAGTTTATGGGACATGTATTTCATTCTTAACGTAAATACCAGATCTAGATGACCCAGTTAACAAATACAAATGACAAATATATGATCGTTAAAGATACAATTTAACCTAACTAAGGACTCCTTTTTATGCGTATTTTGTTTTGTATGTGGACCTTTCGAGCAAGATTCGTTAGTATTTTTGACAAAATAGTTCAGAAAAATAAACTGGACTCTGCAAAGAGTTTATTCAGAAATCACATATTTAATATCACTATGAATGTGATAGTTTACCAAAAGGTTTATAATATCGATGGGATTTAAACATTTTTTAATCATAGGCGTCGGAAGCAAATCGAAAGTGTGGAGGGGGGCTGATTAAAAGTGTTGGGGGGGGGGGGCTAAACCATCAAAAAAGATAACCCCCAATTTTCAATTTCTATATAATGTATATATTTGCAAAAAAAGTGGAGGGGGCCCCCGGTTCCGACGCCTGTGATAATTACAAAAATAAAGTATTCATTAGAACACTCTAATTAAATAAGTAGAAAGGGGATTTCGGAGAACATCATGAAATTCATGGCAAAACTGAATATATCAACATAAAGGAAGTTTATAACGAAAATAATCCCATTCACAAAGGAACACGTTAAACCCGTTTTGATCAGTGCGTGAAAAGATTCCCATGCGTAGCATTACATTAACTAACTTTTCCTTTACAATATATTCATAACTTTTAAAATTTCAATTGATGCACATTTATTTGCGGTAAATTATTCTCTTTGTTGGCTTTTAAGAATTGATAAAGCAATATATTTGGAAAATGTTTATTTATAAGCTGTTCCGTGCATCGATAAAATCCAGTCACCTAGAAATTTAATTTAATTTTACATTTTAATCTATATAGAACTATCAATAGCCCACTTAAAACCTTTATCCCCTTTCATTTCTAGAAACAGGTTTACTTAACATTATTTTATTTAATAAATTCTACCTTTCCAAAAGTGTCTGACAATCAAAAAATAAATTAATCCGTTGTAGCAGTCTACGCATCCTTTTTTATTTAATGATCCACGACCTAATACCCCTTCTTTGTTACGATATCAGATCATTCCATTTTGTTCAGTTTAAATAATTTGATAAACCATGGAACTATTAGACCATAAATAACCCTTGTTGATTTATCGATGAATGACAATAAGAAAAGTATTTAGTTCAATTAAGTGGTTCCACACAATAAACAAAACAAAAACTTTATTTAGCAAATTTCTATTTTGCTCAAAAGAAAAAAAAAATTATTATTAACTATATTCTTTTTAAAAGAGAAAAAAAATTAAATTGATGAAAATGCACATTCCTCTTGACTTTCTACAGTTTAATCATCAAACAGCCTATGAAAAAGTTAAAAAATTTTTGATATTTTGTAAAAACGTGAAAGCTTACCTACGTTCGGGTGTCATCAGGATAGACATTTTTGCTTAAAATGACCCCAATAAATTTACTTCCTGTTTTGGAAATCCCCAAAATGGCTGACTTGGGACAGTTTTGCAAACAGATCTGATTATAGGATAATAACCTATTTATTCGTCTCTTAACATATTTCCTTTTGATGCAAGAAATGTATTCATGTAACCAAAGAAAAGAAAAGTACAAAAGCCTTGTTTTATATACATCTGCCTTCAAAATTATGATTTGACATTTATTGCGTGAGTCAAACAGAGAAAATAATTCAGCGTCATTTTGTTTCCCAAAGAATGTCTAGTACGTATCATGAGTAAAGTAGTAAGAGTGCCTATTAAAGCTCTTTCAAAATAAAAAGAAATATGAAACATAAGTTTTATATATACATCTACCTTCAAAAGGTTTGCATTTAAACTAATTGCGTGAGTCAGACAAAGAAAATAATTCTGCTTCAATATGTATGTAATACAAACGTCTAAGCCATTTCACGATGCTTTTAAATTGTAAACATAAGGATTGGGTTATTTTTTTTTTATAATAAGAATAATTTTATTCTCATTGATTACACACTAGAGTAGATATGAATATTTATAAATAGACTCACAATGGTTCATTGGCAGCAAAATACTCGATATTAAACCAACTATACCTAAATCTTTAAGCTATAAATGGGACAAAAATTTGTGATACATAGAACAATGATGCCAAAAATGTAAGTGACAAGTGATAATCTGAGATTGTAATAAAAATGAGATAATCCACTGCAATTGGTAAAGGCCCATAACTGAACCTTTTGACTGGTTTACCTGTGGTTTCAGCTATTACTTTCCTTCTGATATGAAGCGAGACAAGTTTCTTGGCACTTGTCCAATTGGTAGCCCTGCAAGGTGTTTTCAAATTGAATTTCTACTGCCAAACATTTAGTGTGCATCCAACTATACATTCATCACACTGAATCAAAAAGTGTTCTATACCCACTGTTTCTTCTGTATTGTGGCAAGCCTGACATCATGCGTCATTGGTACTTTCTTCACTTAAGTCAAGCTCTTCCTCACTGCTCTCATATTTGGATGTCACAGTTGCTTTGGGGTGGGCTTCTTTTTTCACTTTTAGGCAAAACTGTTTTTATTTTCAGACTTGCCAATTTAGTAATTTTTTTTCTGGTACGTAAGATTTCCCTCCTGAAAAAGTTTGTAATTCTTTTCAAGTTCTTTTAAGGATTAATGGCTTATGCTTTCAAAAGATGTTAGATTTTCAGGTAGTAAGTCTATAATTAATTGCCCTTTTGGTTTTGAAATCTTTGCTGTCTTTGGAAACATCATGCTTTCAGCTTATACAAGGGACACAACAGCAACATAATAGTCAGTCTTCTTTGTTAGTCTAGGGGTGCTGATATCCAGAGATGTCTTAACTTCTTCCTCTTCGATAATGTACGTGCCTTTTGACTGCCTAATTAAAATGTAAATTCATATATATTTTAATTTTTATATCGAAATAGACACTTCAAAAAGAATTTTTTTCCTCAGATTTGTGCTATTTTTCGTCCTTTTTACGATTCGTTATAATTTCCTTTTAAAAAAAGATGCATGTCGTGGACTATCGCCTCGCGATTGTCAGATTTTCCAGTTAGACGTTCTCTTGAGGATAGTGTATAAAGTTTCAATTCTAAAAAATATTATGCTATATGTTCATCCTTCCAAGAATCGTTACATGATAACCTGCAATGTTGGTATATAACATAAACTATTTTAGAGCATGGAAATTTGATGTTTGGAAAGTTGTCGATTTGATCGATAACATTTGCGCAGAAACTGTTTAACAAATGTACTTTCGATGAATACTAAACTGTAGGTAATTACTTTAATTAAATCTCTTTTGGTTATATTTACAGCCGGTTGCACATCAGCACATACAAAGCTGTTTAACCGTACCCCCTACGATACTTTCTTCTTCAATGTTTTGATCAGTGTTGCCGATCGCATCAGCGTTGCCGATCGCATCAGCGTTGCCGATCGCTCATTTAAGGGGGTGTTGATGAAGTGGTTAATAAATTGTGAGAATGTTGATCTATCCATCTAACCTTTGGGTGTTTATATCTGTTTATATCTGCTATCTGAGAGCCCTAAGAGCCCTAAAAGATCCGTTCATAGGATTATATCCTTTTAGGTTTGGTTCAGGATATACAAAGAATGGAGGCGTCAATTGACCTGCTGCATTTCCAAAAAAAACATGATAGGCGCTACTTTCCACAGGAAATATGAGGAAGATTAAAGTCTCTCCGCGCTGGGCTCAATACTTTTGACTTGTTGAACTATGAAAGCTTTGCTTTGTAGAATTTTTTCTAAAATTGTTTTAACATGGGTCAAACTTTTCTTTAGTTCGCTGAGATCTCTTCAGCTGTAAAAGATATAATTGGCTAAAAACGTTTGAGTTTCTTTTCAAAAAGGAAGAGACCCCTCCCCCTTTTTTAACCAGATATGCCATCTTTGAGTAGAATTTGTCGCATTTTTTGACAACTGATTTTACAAACTCTAGAAATTACACATTTTCAGCCTCACGCCTCTTTGTAACATAAGATAATTAATTAGCCATGGCGTCTTCCTTGAGCTCAGACTCGTTTGATATTGTGAAAAGATTTGCCTTTGGATACCTATAAAATAGACCCATTGACCTTGACATTGGAGTTTGAAAAATTCTGCCATAAGTTAAAAATAGTTGGCGTTAGAGCTTTTATATTTTTCGTTTGTATTTTTTATGTCTTCCTTGTATACTATAATAATCTTCATCATAACTTTTGAATGCATGGTGCTTTGGCTTTCATATTTTACAAGTTTATTCACTGACACAATTCCTTTGTGGGGAAGGCCTTGGGAGGGGTAAATTAAAATTTTTATTTAATCATACAACCTTGAAGATTGACTAGCATTTGAAAAACTTTAACCTTCGCCATAAACTGTCATACAGTCGACATCATCTGAACAGTGAAGGAGAACATGTATCTATGAACATCGCCTTCTTCATTTTTTTTTTTTGATCGAGGTTTTATTTTCTTTATATTCATGTCCTTTATAGACGAAACTTAATAATATACCTTTAAATGTACAATTCTTATAACCAACTTAAAAATAAAACACCTGTGACTGTAAAGATAAACTCCAGACGAGATAGCGTTAAGGTATGTCAGCGATTAAAGTTTCTGTACATTCATATTAAAGTATATCAATATATAAAAAACTGCATTGCATATCCAAAATAAAATACATTTGAAAAAAGACATTTGATCGATTTAACATGGACTCTTCTTCAAATACCGGTATGAATGTTGCCTCATAAATCTTAAATCTCCAAAGACATCAGGTTTACTATTTCAAAGTGTACATACACGATGTCTCACCTCTTTAATTACTGAAAGATTTTTTTTATTATAACGCTTATTTGAATTTCTTCTAATTTCCATGGTCTTTTATAGAGTAGCTAATGAAAATGGTGACTTTTTTTTTGGCAGAAAATGGATCTCATATCAGCATATGTCAATTCCAAAATCATCTACATGTCCATCCTCTCCATGAGTTATCGCTCATTATTCATGTACATTTGGCAAAACACATTTTAGACTTAATTGAACTTATTTTTCCGTTTTCTGCGTACTAGGTAGTTTTTTTCAATGATAACCATGACTTGGTCAGAAGAATGTAAGTTCGTCAAAGAGAATTAGCTTTATTCAAACAGTTGCATTATAAAACAGAGGCCCAGGGACCACATCGCTCACCTTAGCAACTAGCTAGGTAAAAGCGAAAATTCAGTCCAAAGTGAGATAATTACAAATAAGTGAAATATTAATGGCATCTTTTAAAAATCTTCTCAAGAACCACTGGGCCAGGAAATATGAAACTTGTGTGTAAACATCCTTAGCGAAAATTTTTTCAGTTCAATACTGAAAAGTTTAAATATAAAAGTGGGTTTAGGTGTGAACAGCAAAGCCATGGTGTGTGTGTGTGAACAAAATAGGGCGAGGCCACAATGTAAAAGTTTTACTATATATTAAAAAAAATGGGTTATTTATATGAAGCATCCTCAGGTTGTGAAGATTAAATTTTGTTCAAATCCCTCGGGGAAGGGCATGGCTACAAAGCACATAATTCCTGGATCAATTATCAGAACCTTTTAAAAAATTATTAAATCTTTTGATATGTTTCGAATGGGTTCACTTGAAATGAATGTATACTGTACCTTGTGCAAGATTAAGGGGTTTGAATTCAGCTTTTCACATTTTCAATGTCACTTCTATGCTGCCTAAAATGTGTAATACTCTATTTTCGAGTTTCCCTTTCCTCGTCCCAATTTTGCTAATTGCGTTTTACTTCTTTCGTCATTTACTTTAATTAATAACATATCTTACTTGATTTTGCCTACAAAGTATCATTATTGTTTCAAACTCCAAAATTGGATATTATATAAATACGTGTATTGTTAAATATTATTGTTAATCAGGTTGAGTTTGTTCAAAACTGTTCGCGAAGAACAGGTTTCTACTTTGTCCGTCCTTTTTTCCACAATACATTTATCTTTTCCTATCCAAACGGTCGTTGTCTTGGACAATAAAACAAAACATTTAGCACATGACAACTTCTAAATATTGTATTTACTCCCACCCTGTAAATTAAATTTGAAATATTACACATATTTTAAAAATCTGACTTGTGGCTTACGAGAGATCCACGTGCTTTGAATCCTGGGCTTTGTCATTATAATTCTAATTTTCGATTTACACTTGTGTGTAAATTCGCACAGTCACAGTACTAGTTCTATTTAGGAAATTATACTGTGTTCGCTTTGTTTAAAATTCACCCACTTGTGACAAGGGCGAAAATAAAACGGGGCGAAAACTATATATACTTTGCATGCTTACTTCGGTTACAATACCTAGAGGTAGATCAGAGTAACAAAGAGAAAATACATTTCCACGTTATTAGTTGTGCACCCCATCCTAGAGGAACCACTGGACCTGGGGCCACATTTTTCAAAATTTTGGAAATTTTATAAATTTTATTTCATCATGTTGTGCAATACCAAAGTGCAGATTTCAAAGCATTAAATTATTTTCAGACCACCCCCCCCCCCAAAAAAAAACCTCTGTCCCAGGGGCCCAGAAATGGTTGAAGAAGCTGCTTTTTTCATCATAAATATGTAATAAGAGCATTGACATAATACCCAGGAGCAAAGAAAAAGATTTTCAAAGAATTCATCCATTTTCACTATATAAACATTAGAGCCCCGCCCTAATACAAGAAGCCCTGACCAAAGGCCACTGAAATTCACAAATCTCAAAGAGCATCATAACTTTATATGGGGTTAAGCAGAAAAGATTTTTAAATAATTTATGCATTTTCACTATATAATCAATAGAGCCCACCTTAACACCAGGGGGTGTAGGGAACTTAAGTTTGTTGCCTAAAAGGACTCATGACCCCCGGAAATTTGAGCAAAACTTAGGCGAGAGGTGACTTAAGTATGTCTTACATCATATCTACATATTTAGAAGTAATAGATTTAAAAATCTCGATTTTTTTGTTCATATTATGCATTAAAGAAAATAATTTACAAATGAGGTAAAATATATATATGGATTATTTTAAAAATTTATTTTTTAAATATTAATTAAATTATATATGTTACTTACTATCTGTATTATTTGGAAAAGAAATTGCGAATTATTATGTTGGCTGTGACATTGCCTGATCATATTTATATGAAGCATGCTCAGGTAGTGTAGATTAAATTTTGTTGTCAAATGAACATTTTTCAAAACAAGAGTGACAACAAAAGGTTACTGAAAACATCGCAGTCTAGAGGATAAACAAAAAACATGGCTACAACTTTAGCAAATATTAAGAATAATTCTTAATTACATTTTTACTACGAAATCTAATCCAACCTAACAAAAACCGATAGGTTATTAAGAACATCAACTTTTATATATACTTAAAAACGTGACTGATTAATTTTTTAAGCAGTATGTGTAAAAAATTATTAAATCTTTTGATATGTTAGTTCGTTTTATGTTAGGGGTTCACTTGAAATGAATGTAAAAACTTACTGTACCTTGTGCAAGATTGGTCAATTTAATACTCAGGGGTTTTCAAAGAAATAATTCATGTTCATATATAATCCAGTCTGACCCTGGGGCAATGAAATTCACAATTTTGGAAAAGGCAGCCTCATTCAACATAACTATTTACTTGGTCAGTTTATTTAATACTCAGGAGCAGAGAAGAAGAATTTCAAAGAAATAATTCATTTCCACTATATAATCTATTTAGCCTCTCCCTGTCACTAGAACCCCTGACCCTGGGGTCATGAAATTCATTTTGGTAGTGCTTACTATGCATTTGGTTAGTTTGTTTAATGCCCTTGGGAAGAATTTCAAAGTTTGCATTTTCATATATAATGCCCCACCCTAAGATGTGCAATACTTTGGAAAAGGCAGTCATTTTCATCTATTCACTTGGATAGTTTATAAAACTTTCAGAGCATTAATGCATTTTCAATATACAATAAAAGTTTTTACAATTTTGGTAGAAGACCAATGCTGATTACAATCATACCAATAGTTTGACTGCTTGATGTTCAGGAGTAAGCTTTTTAATTATAGTGGTTTTGCCATTTATATATCAATATATTTATCTTGAAAATGTTCAAATGTTAACGCACGACAAACGACGAACGACGGACGAAAACGGATAGCAATAGGCCACCTGAGTTTACTCAGATGACCTAAAAATTCGTAATCTTAATCTTTCTGAAGATAATTAAATTGCTAATTTAATTTAGCACATGTGTACAAAATTATAAATTTTGCATTTAATTATTTAAAAAAAATCAAAAGACTTCCACCAGGTAAAAATATCAAAATTAAGAAAAATTTCACATATTATGTAATTTACAAATTGTAAATTTTTTAAAATAACAATTATTTTTAAAAGCCAAGAAATTCGTGGGTTTTTAGGCCACCTGAGTTAAATCTTTGAAAATCTTCTTCTCTGCTCCTGGGTATTTAATAAACAAACAAAGTACATAGTTATGTTGAATAGGGCTGCCTCTTCCAGAATTGTGAATTTCATGGTCCCGGGATCAGGGGTTCTTAAGTGCTGGGGCGGGGCTATATAAATTATAAAGTGAAAATGCATTATTTCTTTGAAAATCTTTTTCTCTGCCCGTGGGCATTTAATAAACAAACCAAATACATAGTTCTGTTGAATAATGCTGCCTCTTCCAAATTTGTGAATTTCATGGCCCCGGGGTTAAGGTTTCTGGAGCTAGGGTGGGGCTCTATCGATTATATAGTGAAAAAACATTCTTTAAAAATCTTCTCTGCTCCTGGGTTTTAAACCAGTGAACTATTTACATGTATAGTTATGATAAAGAAGGATGCATCTTCCAAAAAGTGAATTTCAGGGTCTCTGGGTTGGGGGTTCTAGTGTTAGGGGGGCTCTATTGATTATATAGTGAAAAATACATTAATTCTTTAAAAATCTTCTTCTCTGCTCCTGGGTATTGATTAAACTAACCAAGTATATAGTTATGTTGAATAAGGCTGCCTTTTCCAAAACTGGGAATTCCTTTGGCCCAGGGTCAGGGGTTCTGGTGTTAGGGTGGGGCTCTTTTGATTATATAATGAAAATTCATAATTTTTTTGAAAATCATCTTCTCTGCTCCAAGGTATTAAACTAGTGAACTATATATGTAAATAATTATTTTTTTTAAAAATATTATATAATGATTATATAGTGAAAATGCATGAAATCTTTGAAAATCTCTTCCTTTGCTCCTGGGTATTATGCCAGTGATAAGTACATATTAATGATGATGAAATGTGCCTCTTCCAAAATGGTTAATTTCAGGGCCCCTGGGGTACTGTAACCTGAAAATAAATGAATGCTTTGTAATCTGCTCTTCAGTAGTAATCAACCATTTATGATGAAATAAAATTTATGTAAATATTTTCAAAATTTTGAAATGTGTGGCCCCAGGGTCAGTGGTTCCTGTGGGGTGGAGTGCACAAGTATTATAAAGTGGAAATGCATTTTCTCTTTGTTACTCTGCTCTACCTCTGGGTTTTAAGTAAGCATGATAAGTGTAGAGTTATGATAAGCAATGGTGCCTCTTTCAAAATTGTGAATTTCATGGCCTTGGGTTTAAAACACGAGGCAATTCAATTGTTGGAAAGTTGATACATGATACTCAGGTGACCTATAAGACCCATGGGCCTCTTGTTGTGACTTTTAAGCTATCAATATAATTAAGACAGCAATTTACTAAAGAAAAATATTATACGCATATTGACTGGGGTAAAGAGCAACATTGATTAGTTAAACCCCTGTCACACCGGGGCTGCGTCCTCATGCACGAAAAAATAAAACGCCGAGGTGATCGCATAAGTTTCACAGCGCCGTGACAACGCGGCGAGATCTCCACTGAACGCCGTAGGGTCGCGTAGGGTCTCCTAAAACGCCAGGGGACGGCGATCACTTTGAGCATGCACAAAGTACGCGCCGTGTGATCGCGGTCTGATAAGAACGCAGTAGAAACGTAGTATGATCGCAGTAGCAGCGCGGTGAGATCTCCAACAACGTAGTGGGAGCTCCGTAAGAACGCCGTGAAGACGCACATGATCGCGGCACGAACGCAGTGATAGTAGACTGCGCTTCCACGGAGACCTCACGAAAATGTCGCGGAGTCCTTGGAGATGTCACTGCGTTTCTACGGCGCTTCTAATGAGTTTAATCCTCTTGTGATTTTTTCGACTGCGATTACACGGCGACAACACGGAGTTGTCGCTGCGATCATTGCGCTCCCATGGCGTTTCTACGGCGCTTCTAATGAGTTTAATCCTCTTGTGATTTTTTCGACTGCGATTACACGGCGACAGCACGGAGTTGTCGCTGCGATCATTGCGCTCCCATGGCGTTTCTACAGCGTCCGTTGGCGATCACAATGCGCTTTCGCGGCGTTGTTAGAGCGTTGTCAGACAGCTCACAAAACAACAGCAAAGGGATCATATTTGATCAGCAATAATTCGAACGTATTTGTTGCACTGGGAGCATTTAAGTGAAAAAAAAATGGAAGATAAAATTACACCAGAACTTGTTCTGTTGTTTCACTTAAATTGTGTAGAAAACTTTTCAGTGTGTTTATTTTTTTATATTCATAGTAAAATCAAAGAAAATCTATAACACATCTGAACCGATAAAATAGAAAAAAGGAGTTTAATCATAAACTAATAAATATTAATAGTTTAGTACTAAATTATTTAAATAGAGCATTTTTAATTATTAAGAAAATTTTTGGCATGATTAGAAGTCTTATCACCGTGTTATTTGAATTTTTAAATAAAAACGTTTTACATTCCTTCTGAATCAATGAGTATAGAAACGCATTGTGAACGTATTGTGAACGCAGCCAGCGCAGTGAGAACGCCGTGAACACGAGGTTAAAACTCCTAACGCGCCATGAAAACTCCGCGGAAGCGCAGTCAATCGCCGAGAGATCTCCGTGGGGATGCTGTAGAACGCCTTGAGATCGCCGTAGAATCGCATCCGTCGCCGTAAGGACGCCTTGACATCTTCATATTGTGAAAATTTTACAGAAATTTGTGCAATTTTCCTGCGATTCCACGGCGATTTTAAAGATTTAACAACGCCGTAATGACTCCGTGTGAACGCAGCTTGGTGTGACAGCAGGGCCTTTAAGTCCAGTGGGATGAAATATTACTCGACGCGGTGTAAAGGGCAATGTTTTGTCCCAAGAAGTCTTGCTACCCGAATTTATTTTTTGAAATACGAATAAAAATCCATTTTTGCACGATGACTGTAGAGTTTAATTCTTTTACCTGTTTTTTTTTTTATTTTGGCTCTATTAAAAAAATTGAAGTCGTGTCGGTATGATTATGTCACAGCTAATCAATGTACTATCCAGATAGTAAAAAAAATAAAATATTACTAGTAAATACTTTCAGAGGAGCTTATATCAATTATGTTGACAGTTTTATTCTTAATGTAGACGTATTTTTAGATGTGAGAGAGGGAGACTTTTAATATATTCATAGTATCTGTGAATAGTGTTAATCCCACCGCTCTTTCGCTTGAGGTTCATTTTTCTTTTAACGAAAGAACAACAGTGAAATTTAATTTGACAAGTTACCCATACACAGCACATTTGATAGGCGTGTCGCAAAATCATGTTTTTAAAATATTGAACAAGTTTTCCCATCGAATATAAACACTGGATATATTCCATTTATTGTGAAACTAGCGAAAATACACAACATGGCCCAGTAAATTTAATAAAGTTTCCAACTGTCTTGAAAATGAAATTCTCAGTAGGTAATATGTCTTTGGAGTGTATATTAATTTCTTGGAGTTAAGTATTTTCATACTACCGGACACAAGCTTGGAGACATCGGACACTTCAAAATATGTAAGTAAAAAAATATTTTTCTACAGGACATAGAATAAAGCATTTATCAAATGATATATAATTTAAATTCTTTTTTAGTTGCTACTTTTATCAATTGTTTCATATTTTACTTGAAAAGGACGTCAAAAATAATCTAACTACCAAGATTTAAGGCAAACTGATGACTAACTTTACAATCTTCAACTTTTCTTACTTATGCAGCAATATACCTTCATCAATATATTTCATTTCGATTGCAAAGAAAAAACAAAAATAAAATGGCAATTCGAGCCAATAAGCAACGAGGGATCTTTTTCGTACCAGTACACTCTGTGAAATTTTACTTATGTTTTATGGTCTCATCTGAAGGACTGGTCCCTACCCCCGCAGTTGGATTTGAACCCGCGACGTAAAGATCCCCATCCGTTGAGATGATAATCATAATCAAGTACACATCTTGCATTGTGAGGTTGAACTCGTTGAGTAATCGATATAAAATTGTATTCGACAAAATCATATCATTTCAGACCAAACTGTCTTAATGGAATGAAGCTTTATGGTAGCAATGTAAAGATCCTTCGTAGACACAGAAGACACTAGGCCAACTTTAAATTAATGTTTGTTTGCCTTCTCCAGACTCAGGGTAAAATTGTGTGTTTGTGGGAATTTTTTTTTCAGAAAATTTCAAAACATTTGTTGAAGGGATAACAGGAATAAAAATATATACCGGTATATTTGTCCTGTAATGTAAAAAAAAAAAAATGAGTCGGGCCATTTTTAGTCAGTCGTTCGGGAGAAGAGAACCGAACAGATTTATAAAGATGACCCTATCAAAGATGCATATAAATGCAAGCTTCTCATTAAAATTAGACACAGTTTTAGAATGAAGTTCTATTAGTAATGGTCATATTTGACTTTTAGGTCACGTTTCAGCCTTCTTGTGTGCTTCTTACTATGCGCATCTGTGCAGGCTTATAAAGAGATCTGTGTCGGTGGCAGCGGACTCAACTGTCAGGAGTGGAAGGACCATATGCTTGCAGAACACAATAGAGTCAGGAAGGATAAAAATCTACCTCCTCTAGTAAGTTTCTTAATTATAACCTAAGGGTGTATCATTTGTGTGACTAGGTTTTACTCAATCATTGGCGGCCCTGTTTCATAAAACTGAATTTTTAGAATGTACTTCATCAAATTATTTGTTTTTCGGTTGGCGTATTTTTTTTTTAATTATTCATCATTCCTTCCTAACTGTTCTACGTTATCTTCTTTACATGATAAACATATGGAACATGATAAACTTATAATTTGTCTTATTATGTACCGGTATTTGAATTGAAGAGGAAAATTCAGTTTGAACATTAACATAAATCGATTTTTTTTGTGTGCAAATAAACCAAGTGGTATTTTAATTCAAACAATTATGCAACAATATGTACATAATTTAATGAATAAAAGGTACTGATAATTTGATTGGGAAATTATAATTACAAGTACGTGCTTCTATCTTCATATACACACAATGATATTTGTGTTGCATTCTCTTTTTTGTTATGCACGTGCATGTAGGTTTGTTAAAATATTAAATCAATACTTGAATTATGGACTAAAACTATTTTCATATTATGTTTCCTTTAAAACAAATCTTCATTAGGGAGAATATTATAAAAAATAAATTCTCTTATCTCCAACATAGAAGAGTTAAATTATTACTTTTTTGATATTTCAATGAAATTTTAAAATTTTAATCGAGTTATATATGTTCCAAAATATTTAAAATATTTCAAAACACTTTCAAATAAAAAAAATATAAATAGCATTTCTAAATATGTTCTACAGTTTTATTGAACTCCAGATATATACGTACACTTTTCAACAAATCTTTTGACTTGAACAAATTTAAACATTGTATATGAATCAAATCTTAAGCAAAAAGACCCCTGTATAGGAAAATAAAAAAGACATTTGATTTTGGAAGGGAAAAATGTGTTCTTTATCCTTAAAATCTATTTAAGTTCTTTTTGTTAAAAAAAAAACGTTTTCTCTCGTTTAGGTTTGGAATAATCGACTAGCAAAGCATGCCTTGGAGTATGCACAAAATTGTTCCCGCAAACACTCAGACCCTAGCGACAGGAAGTACGACGCCGATCTTAATTGTTACTGGATTGGCGAAAATGGATGGTCTGGATATCGCTGTATGTTAACATTTAATACAATCTCTAATTTTTGGAATTTATTCTTCATAGTCAGTATCATTATCATCCTGTATGATTAAACGTAGGAAAGGAAATTTAAATCTCGACCTTCCGAACACGGAGCAAGCGCTCTGTCGACTAGGCTACGGTGACGAGTATCGATAGGCTATCAGCGATATCTCAGTCGGTAGAGCGGTCACTCCGTGATCGGAAGGTCGTTCGATGTTCGAATCACGGCTTCGACCGACCTACATGTAAGTCGAGAAATATAAAATAGCAAATGTTTCTTCGCTAAGCGTTCGGCACTTCAAAGTGAAAGTTGAGGTACCTTTGGAGGATACCTTAATCTTAGGCCTCGCGTCAGGGGAAGGCATTGGCACGATAACGAACCCTTACTGCTCAAAAGCCCTTAGTTGAGTACTAAGTAAAGGTCAAAATTAAAGCCCTCCACCGGTACATGGTGACATCTCAGTATGAGGAAACAATATCCGAAGAAAGTTTGTATGTATGTTGTTTTACGCCCATGTCGAGATTTTCCCACTCATACAGAGACGTCATTATTTGCCGGGGAGAACTGAAAATATTGTTCTATACTCGGCACTCAGGGCGGAGGGATCATTTTCGTGCCAACACCTACTGCGACCTCGGTTCATAGCACTCATCCGAATGACCGAGTCCCACAGTAGGATTCAAACCCGCGACGTACGGATCAACTCCCTTCACCGCGACTCTAAATCAGACGCTCTAACCACTGCGCCACGCGGGCGATCGGGATGTAAAACGGCACTCAGACCGAAAACATATTTATCTCATACGTGTGGGTGATACAGGTCGTTGGATAAACTTGTGCTTTATCAACGGGTAGATGCTTTATCAATAGTACTTCCGGTTTTGACACGATCCCTCGCTTCAAAATTTTATTTGAAACTTTTATTTGTGATCCCTATTATTGCCCTAATAAAATGAATGATAAAGAGCGATAATATCGTTAAAAGCAAGAAAAAGATCCGGATATGTCAGAGACGTGTCTTATTTTATCAAGGAACCTGTATTTGCCACTTGAAGACAGATGTTACGCCCCTAAATAAATCGTTTTCGAAGGAAGTAAAGCCTAGCAGTAAAGTTGTTGTAATAAGATTCCTTTAACATCTTCAATAATGCTTTCTTATATTATACTACGTATGCCTACCTAGTAACGTAGGTGTATCTTACCATGGATCAACAATGAATCTAAAGGCCCCTAGCCTTGCCTATCACGTTTTGTACTGCCATCGTCCAAACGAGTTCATTTTCATGATCCAATGGTCCTTACAACTTTCAGTCAGAAGTCAGTTTGATGTAAAGCTTCAGCAATTGTCACATAATGTTTTCAAAGACGCAGATAGCAAAAATTCTAAATTTTGAACAAGATCTACTTTCTTTCGAGGGATGTCAACATCAACGGTTCTACGTCATCAAGTTGTACGTCATCAATTTGAATTTAACAATCATTCATGTTGTTTTGCAGGGGAAGTCTCGAAGTTTTGTTAAAATGAAAGTCGTATTAGATAAATAGAACATCTATAATTGTGTGATTTGATATTGGCTTTATCCAACTCGTAAATGGTGTATATTCCTCGGCAAGCCTGAAATATATACACCATTTCAACTCGTTGGATAAAGCCAATATCAAATCACACAATATAGATATCCTCTATATATATAGTAAACCTCGTTGAGTACGAACACGGATATACCGAAGTTATCTTGGATCCCTGGCTATACAAATATAACGAATTCCTTACACGGATACAACGAATTACGGACATAGAGAAGTAGTTTCATAAGTCCTACTGACTCGTTTTACCCCAAAGTCAAGGCAATAAGTTCAAAACTGTTGGTACCCAAAGAAAGGTCTTCTCACAAGGAACACACCTTTGAAATACAAAAGCCCTCGTACTAGCGATTCGAAAGTTACATGTATGATCAATGTTAATTTTTTTTTTTAGTGGGTCAGTAGCTCAAAATTGTTGGTATCCAAAGGAAGGTCTTGTCACAAGAAATACACCTATGAAATTAGAGGGTCTTAGCTCTAATGGGTCAAAAATTATGGTCAAGGTTATAGTTTTTTTAAAGGTAGGCCAAACTCTAAGGTCAAGGTCAAATATTTCTATACCCAATGAAAGAATATACATGTCAAGTATTAAAGCCCTAGCACCAACTATTCAGAAGTTTTTGGTAAAAGTGTGTCAACTACCAAGGTCAAGAGGTCAAATTTGGTGGTATCAAAAGAAAGGACCTCTCACAAGGAATATTCATGTGAAATATGAAAGCCATAGCCCTACCCATTCAAACGTTATGGAATAGGTTAAAGTTACAACACACAGACAGGAAAGCAACAAATAACCCCCGGGATCTTTCGATCCAGGGATAAAAAAAAAATACAACAGTACATAGACTAATGCTCCTTAATTTTGTCTTTTTTTTGCCCATGTATATTTTAATCGGACCAAAACTGTTGGGAATAGCATCCCATTCCTTGGCCGATAGGAAGGCGCAATGAGTTGTAATACTTTTGGATACGAATACACGATTATCTCACCAATATACCATTGTGCAACAAATGAGAGTCATCGTTTTTTTTTTAATTTGTCCTCAGATTGGGTGAAATTGCTTTGTATATGCTATACCCATCGATAATTTTATACAAAACTCTTGCTACATGTATGTTGTTGATTACCTGGCTGCCGAAATCTCGAGTTTGACTTTTTTCTTCTTTTATGGCGTGTTTGTAAACCAATAATAAAACAAAGAATGCTTGCCTTTAATTGTTCAGGACCATTTACTTCAGATTTCGATGGACTGGAAAATAGACTTGGCGAGATACAGGTGACCTAAAATGCTTTCATATGATTTTTTAATCAAATGTAGCTGTATTTTTGTTTTAATTTGTAGCGTCGGGAGATCAAGCAACGAAGGCATTTGAAAACGAACGGAAATACTGGGATGACGAAACTGATAAATGCATGTTTCATTGGACAAAATGTGGTCATTATAAACAGGTACTTTAGATATATGTTTATTAAGTGCTCATTTCAAGTCTTACAACGGAACATATTTTATCTTACAAACACGTATACCATTTACATGATGCTTATGTAAATTTAAGTAAATTAAGGACTGATGATACAAACAAAAAATGGATGCCTGGATTGGTATACATTTTTGGGTCCAATTTGATTGCAAATGATGCAAATAATTAACTTCTAGAATATAAAGAAATTGTAAACCTTCTGTGATGTTCAAACGCATGTCCATCAGAAACCATCCTTATTATTCTATACAAATATTTATCACTTAAAATCCCATTTTTGTGAAACTTTGAATAAAAATTAAAAACTACGCGGTAAAACTTATTCATATTACTCATTTAAATATGACTCAAGTTCTTATTTTCAATCTTTTTGACAAAAGTTTGTTTGTATCATCTGTCCTTAAAACAAAAACACACACACACACTTTTAATAATTCGTATATACTGAACGCTTTTTTTTTTTACCATTTTAATTACACCTAACTACAATTAAAAATACTATTCGCGTTATTCATGTAATTCTACATCAGACTACATTTATAACTTATTTTTCGATTTTGTCTAATTATTATTTGTTAGATAATAAGCCCAAAGACATGCATGCTAGGATGTGGACGGGCTAAGTGTGGTGACAACAAGAGGAGGATATGGTGTTGGTATGCAACCAAATGTCGTTCGTGTGGTACGTGTAAGAACTCATTCAAACTGTTTCATTATAATTGTTAATGAAATGAAGTCTTGGTATCTATATTTTGCATGTATTCATACAATTATCTGCTTTCAGAATCTTCGAAAAGGAGAGAACTTGTACAATTGTTAGAACTGAAATCAGAAAACGCTCTATACGATTTCCAACGAGGCCTTCACAAAAAAGGCAGGTCAACTGCCGCCCCTCTCACGAAAAGACCGCCTCCAATATCTCAAGAAGTGACGGGGCTGATATCTGAAGAGATCGACGAAAGTAACGCAGACAGTAGCGAATCCAACGAAACCATTTAATAGATCCGACAGTGGAGAAAACACCAATGTAATATGGATCTTTTGTTCATTCATAGCAAAAATACTATAGAGTTTTTTTTTTCTTTTTAATAAGAATTTTTTTCAATTAAAGTGTCCAAATGCTTTGATCCATGTTCGTTATTATTTGCAACCTTGTAGTAGTCTTTAAGGCAGTTCGACCCTCTGGTTCTGAATATTTGAAAATGCTCATAAAAAACTTCATAAGAATACAACAAATAAAAACTAGAGGTACTGTGAGCAATGAGCTCACTAAACCTCTATAATGGCAGTGTCCATGTTTTGCTCTGGAAAATTCAAAATATATGTCAGATCAAAAAGTAAAATTAGAGGTGCACAATGGCAATATGTAATGAAGATTCTGTGAAAATTTCATTAAATTTCCTTCAGTGGTATGAGAGGAGTGGCGGATAAGAGATGAGCATCCCAAAGCGTAATAGAGGGACGGACGGAAATACCGATTACTATATACCCTCCCACTTTTCAAGCGGGGGTTATAATAAAACAATACAAACTAGAGGTACTGTGAGCAATGAGCTCATTAAATGATACCCCCCGCCTCCCATATGAATATAATAGCAGTGTCCATGTTTTGCTCTGGTAAATCCAAAATATATGTCAAATTAAAAATTAAAATAGGAGGTGCACAATAGCAATATATAATAAAGATTCTGTGAAAGTTTCGTTTTTCACTCAGTAGTATAAGAGGAGTTGCGGATAAGAGATGGGTACCCCAAAGCGTAACAGACGGACGGACGGTAGGAAGGCCTGACGTACATACAAGGACGGACGCAAAATTACTATATACCCTCTCACTTTTCAAGCGGGGGGTATAACTTTGTGAGCAATGAGCTCACTAAATGATCCTCCCATATGAATATAATGGCAGTGTCCATGTTTTGCTCTGGAAAATCAAAAATACATGTCAGATCAAAAAAGTAAAATAGGAGGTGCACAATGGCAATATGTAATTAAGAATCTGTGAAAGTTTCATTAAATTTCCTTCAGTGGTAGAGAGTTTGCGGATAAGAGATGTACCCCAAAGCGTAACAGGGAATTTTTAAAAATATAAATACCCTCCCACTTTTCAAGCAACTGTATAAATAAAGCAAACAAACATGAACCTCCAAACATCAGAGGTGGGATAAGGTGCCATGGAGAGGTGTATATCCCCTACTTGCCGGTCAGACCCGCTGTGTGCTCCTTATCATGATCGGTAAGTAACGGAAAAAGCTGACGTCAATTCAGTATTTTAATAATGGACTAACAATTAGTGTGCAAAGTATGTACTTGTAAAGTTAATCAAGCAGAATAGGAAGGTCTGACGTGGTTCCATAAGGGAGCAAGCAAAATTTAGGAGGTGATGTGCAGGCGTTACATTATCATGGATATAGTTGATGTTTAAGTAATTGTTTGTAGTCATTTATAAATAAAATGTTAAATTGAACCGAGCTAATGATGTCTGATTTATATTGATAGGTAATTATTCTCACACATGAAGTTTGTAGTTCTGGAATTTTTAAAAATATAAATACAGGTATTTTTAAAACAACTCTAGATTAAAGAAAATGATAACTTCTCTAAACAGAGAAAAGATGATACAAGTGATTCCCCAAACAGCCTCTCAAAACAGGAAGGATCAAAGACGGACGAAAAGCCAAATTCTTTCCGTGTGTCTGGAAGTACTCTCATCTTACAAACCTCTGGATCCGCTGAAATGTAAGAATACTGTAATGCCGAATTCTTGCTCGTTGTGTCATGGGTATAGAACGAAATGAAATATATGAAGTTGTTCGGGTATATGGTGGATCTGTTCTTTCAAAAAAGACAGTTTACAGATGGGTAAGCTAGTTTAAATGTGGTAGAACAGATGTTTCAGACGACAAACATTCAGAAAGACCGCCAAGAGCAGTAACCATAAGTAATGTTTCCAAAATCCGTGATATTCTTAAGAAAGATGCGCGACTTACAGTCAAGGAAATAGCAAGATGTGTAGGAATTTCAACGGGTAGTATATTTACCATTTTAAAATCTAAATGAAAACAACGTACGATTTGCCCAAGGTGGATTACCCATATAACTTACCAACGCTCAGAAGAGGGGTCGCTTACATAAATGTCAAAAACTTCTGAAAAATGTTTAAAGATATGGACACTAAGAAGCTTAGTCAGATGTCACAGGTGACGAAACGTGAATCCACATTTTCCAGCCAGAAAGAAAAGTTAAAAATCAGATCAGGGTTGAAAAGAATATGAAGAGGCTAAAAATTGCAAAAAGAACCAAAACTTCAAAGAAAGCTTTATATGCAATATGTTTCAACTCAAATGGTTTGGTAGTCCAATATATAGTCCCTCAGGTGTCACTGGAAATATGTATTCTTCAAGAATACGTCCGAGACTTTAGAAATTGTACGAAAAAGACGACCAAATACCGGTTTTAGAGGTATTAAACTTCTTTATGACTGTGATCCTGCCCTTCAAGCAAAAGCTACTCGAGACTATATACAGCGTCACAAAGTTATCGAGCTTCCGCATTCTGCATAATCACCTGATCTTGCTCCTTGTGACTTCTTATTTCCAAAACTAAAAGAAGCTCTCTATGGAAGGCGTTTTCAATTGTGATCAGCGCTGGGATCAACTATTTTTCAGTATTTAAGGGGTATACCACAAAACACTTACAAAAAAGTGTTTTTGAACTGGATTTTACGATTTCAGCTCTGTATTAAATGTAAGGGAGCTTACCTTGAAGGAATGCAATATAAAATTTAAACTTTCATTTTGTTTTTTTTTTGTTTTTTTGCTGTAATATGGCTGGGACAAAAAAATATTGAACGTCCCTCGTATGTAACCTCCCATATATGGTAAAATATATAAAAGACACAGTCTGCAGTAATACTACTGCTGGGGGTGGGTGAGTTTGCAAATTAAGCACAAGTAACTCGCTGGTAAAATAGCTCAAAAAATGGCGCTCAAAATAAATCAACACGTAACTGACGTAATAGCATAACATAGTTGCATAAGTAAAACTGGCGCAAAAGCTATTTTCTTAAACCGTACTCATTTACAAAAATTTCATTTTGTTTTGTTGATCGGTAGCGGTTACTGATACATGTTACGTAGGTATGGAAGGACTTTTAATCCTTTTTATAATTTGACCTTTGTTCAAAATTAAGATTGGACATGTTTTGATTGATGTTTGTATATTGTTTAACGTCCATCTCTAGAATTTTTCACTCATACAGAGACGCCACCACTGGCCGGTGGAGAACTGCAAATTTTGACCTATTCTCAGCACTGAGGGCCGGGAAGGGAGGGAGCAGCAGGGAGGAATCTTTTTTGTGTCAGTATCTACTGCGACATGGGACCTCGAATTATGCAGTCTCATTCGACGGACCGGTTTTCACATCCCACAGTAGGATTCGTACCCGCGATGTAAGGATCAACTCCTTACTTCGCCACTGTAGAACAGGCTATCTAACTTCTGCGCCACGCGGGCAACCATGTTTTGACGTTCTAGTTGGATTGTGACTAATTTCAACTTATAACATTAGCTATAAAATCACAGGAATTGGGGGATAGAGTCGGAATAAAAGACACCATAGAGTCGCCTTTATCTTTGTCGTATTTGGATGTTTTACTAATTATGGACATTATGTCGCGAGTTCGAATCTAACTGTGGGAGTGGAGAGTGGAGACCGTCCTTCTGATGAGACCGTAATAACCGAGGTCCTGTGTGGTAGTAGGTGCTAGCAAGAAAAATATCCCTCCCTGCTAGCCCGCGTGGCGCACTGGTTAGAGCATCTGCTCCAGAGTCGCTAAGTAAAGAGTTGATCCTTACATTACTGATTCGAATCCCACTGTTGGACGTGCCGTATAAACCGAGGTCCCGTGTCGCAGTAGGTGCTGGCACGATAAAGATCCCTTCCTGCTCATTGGCTCTAAGTGCCAAGCATAGGACAAAATTTGCAGCTTTCCACGTGGAAGTGGAAGGCCACCACCCCATATGATCAGTGAAAAATCCTCGAGAGGGACGTTAAAAACAATCAATCTAATTATGAACGATAAGTGTCGACTGGCAACTGAAAATTGACAAGTGAGATGACTGGCTTTTCCATTATCAATTTTTCTTTTTTCCTCGGGAGTAACATTGTAAAAAAAAAAAAAAAAAAATCCCCGTGCTTTAGAACGCCAGCATTCTTGAAAACATAGAGGATATTCAATGTTTTGCTGTTGAATATGGAATTTACTTCACGAGTGGGACAGGATTTTTAGCTCTACTGGTCAGAGACCAGAAGAGCTTATGCGATAGTAATGCGTCCGGCGTCCGTCCGTCTGTCTGTCTGTCTGTCTGTCTGTAAACAATTTTTCAAAATGCTACTCCTCCTACAGTTTTGGTCTGATTTCAATATAACTTGGCACACAAGTAGACTATACTAAGATACATAATTCTGTGTATCGGTTTTTGATTTCTATGAACGGTGTTGCCGTGGTTACTAAAAATAGAAATTTCTGTGAAATTCGTTCAAAATGCTACTCCTCCTACAGTTTTAGTCTGATTTCAATATAACTTGGCACACAAGTAGACTACACTAAGATACACAATTCTGTGTATCGGTTTTTGATTTCGTTGAACGGTGTTGCCGTGGTTACTAAAAATAGAAATTTCTGTGAAATTCTTTCAAAATGCTACTCCTCCTACAGTTTTAGTCTGGTTTCAGTATAAATTGGCACACAAGTAGACTACACTAAGATACATAATTCTGTGTATCGGTTTTTGATTTCTATGAACGGTGTTGCCGTGGTTACTAAAAATAGAAATTTCTGTGAAATTCTTTCAAAATGCTACTCCTCCTACAGTTTTAGTCTGATTTCAATATAACTTGGCACACAAGTAGACTACACTAAGATACACAATTCTGTTTATTGGTTTTTGATTTCGATGAACGGTGTTGCCGTGGTTACTAAAAATAGAAATTTCTGTGAAATTCTTTCACTACTCCTCCTACAGTTTTAGTCTGATTTTAATATAACTTGGCACACAAGTAGACTACACTAAGATACATAATTCTGTGTATCGGTTTTTGATTTCGTTGAACGGTGTTGCAGTGGTTATTAAAAATAGAAATTTCTGTGAAATTCATTCAAAATGCTACTCCTCCTACAGTTTTAGTCTGATTTCAATATAACTTGGCACAAAAGTAGACTACACTAAGATACATAATTCTGTGTATCGGTTTTTGATTTTGATAAAAGGGGTTGCCGTGGTTACTAAAAATAGAAATTTCTGTGAAATTCTTTCAAAATGCTACTCCTCCTACAGTTTTGGTCTGATTTCAATATAACTTGGCACACAAGTAGACTACACTAAGATACATAATTCTGTGTATCGATTTTTGATTTCGATGAACGGTGTTGTCGTGGTTACTAAAAATAGAAATTTCTGTGAAATTCTTTCAAAATGCTACTCCAAATAAAATTTTAGTTTGATTATAATATAAATGTGGCATGCAAGTAGACTGCACTAAGAACATAAAGAGATTTAATCAATGATCATTATTCTATTTATTGCTGTTGAAAAGTTTCAATTTCCAACTGCTTAACGAGGCTGGGGAGTGGCAGCCATTTTTAGACTATTTCTATCTCCTTTAAAAGAAGAGCTCCATATAAAGATATAGAAAATGATCAAATTTTAAATCTAAAATTTTTGAATTTTTTTTTTTGCCAAATGATAGTTGACAGCTTAAGATATCATATCTAAAAAAAATTAGTTAAATCTGGTGGTTAATTTGTGGTTACATTGTTGACCCCCCAGCCTCCTTAAGTACTTTTCTCTTCCTTTGCTATAAGTACAAACCAGTAGAGCTTCAGTCTCGACAGAGACTTCTGGTTTTGATATTTACACGAGTGTGATTTGAAGCACGAGTGAAAATATCAAAAAATTCCGTTTCATAAGTGAAATAAATTCCATTTTCAACAGCAAAACATTGAATGTTCTGTTTATTACATTTTCTTTGATTTTTCCTTCGCCTCTGTCATAGGCTACATGACGTCATAATTGAGCGGTTGAGACGTCATAACTAAGTGAAGTGAAAACAAGGTACATGTAAACTTGGATTTTAGCAAGATATTTGGTTAAAGCACAGGGACTTGCTCCCGGCGTGTAATAATGATTTATTTTAAAAAATCATATACCGTAATAATAAAACTACACAAGGGAGGACGCCATTTTGGACCCCTTCCTCGCTTCAACCTCTGTTTTCGTTATATTTTGCCATATTTTACTGACTCACCGCCACGGATCTGTCAAGAAATGATTCTTCTAAGACCTTATGCTGAAATTTCCCCCTTGGAGCCTCTTCAATACACATTTCAGACTAAAAATAATCCAAACTCGCTATTTAGGACAGTTGGTATGGACAGAAAGTGAAAGTAACCTCGGCGTTTTACATTGAAATACGGAATTAGAACGCGGTTTTTTCAAATTTATAATTAGCAGTTGTTTTAAATAGTGGGAAAACCCCGAGGTAACCGAATGTGTTTTCACTTTCTGTCCATACCAACTGTCCTAAATAGCGAGTTTGGATTATTTTTAGTCTGAAATGTGTATTGAAGAGGCTCCAAGGGGGAAATTTCAGCATAAGGTCTTAGAAGAATCATTTCTTGACAGATCCGTGGCGGTGAGTCAGAAAAATATGGCAAAATATAACGAAAACAGAGGTTGAAGCGAGGAAGGGGTCCAAAATGGCGTCCTCCCTTGTGTAGTTTTATTATTACGGTATATGATTTTTAAAAATAAATCATTATTACACGCCGGGAGCAAGTCCCTGTGGTTAAAGTATGTTTTTTTAGTATCTGTCAAAATGGTTTATTTACTTCTATCTTATATCAGGTCAGGGAAGAATGTTTTTTAAAACACTCTCCCTTTTGGAAAGGAAAATCGAGAGATTAGGTATTGTGGGAGAAATGTGGATCAGGCCCACTAAGTTATTCTGGGAGGACTTGTTATGAACTTGCATATTGTAGTCTAGACAAACGATGTCGCACATCTGTGTCCTACTATCTGTCACTGTGTAAATAATAAAACTTGGATGGCATGTTGATTAAAGTCCCCCTCGGGAATTTTTTTCACTAATATGGAGATGACACCACTTGCTGGTGGAGAGCTAAAATTTTGTCCTATACCAGACACTCAAGGCCATTGAGCAGTGAGGGATCTTTTTCTTGCCAGCATGTACTTCGACACGGGTCCTCGGTTTCTACGGTCTCGTGCCAAGGACCGGTCTCTACGTCCAACAGTGGGATTCCAACCCGCGACGTGAGGATCGACTCCTAACTTCGCGACTCTAGAGCAGACGACGGCGTCACGCGGGCGATTATAGAATAAATGATTTATAACTTAACAAAGACTCAGCTAAATATTTAACATGTGAGTACCCATTATTGCCGAAATTCAACACTTTTATTTAAAACGAGATGTCCCGTGGTTAATATATCTATACTTGTTTCTGCAGTACTGATTTACTTTGATGATACAGTGATTTGATTTGAAACAAACCCTTTCAACTAAGAATAATCGGCTAAAAATATTCCTAAGGTCATTATTGCCGCCTAGATCTTTTCTTAATTTTTTGCTAATTATTTGCTATTTAACTGATTCAAAGAAGAAAATAAGTGGAAAAAAGACAACAGATTTGATTACATCAATGATAAACCATTTAATCGATGCGACATGCTTAAATATTTATTTTTCTCAATGTCAATGTCCACAAATCATGCGCAGAACGCGTTTCCTGTCTGTGAAAAAAGCACATGTTATTCTTCAAGAAAGCAGCGGCACTCCTGGCACATGGCATCTGTTGATGAAAACGCATCATCATTGTCAAAGCCCTGGCAGACCTTATGGTACCACTTATCACAAAGTTCACACGAGAACCAACCATCGATAACTCTAACACAGGTACTCGTAGACGGGGCCTCTCTGCTTGTTGTTCTAAGACTAATTTATTGATCATAGATACCTTCCTTTTCCTTCATTGATTTCTTGATGATCCCTTTTGCTATTTTAACGGCAGATTCCGCTTTTCCATTTGACTGGCTGTGGTAGGGTGAACTGGTTGCATGTTCGAATTCCCATTCATCTGCAAAATTCCTAAACGTGTCATTTGTAAATTGTAGCTTATTGTCGCTTATGACAGTGTTTGGAATTCCGTGGCGACTAAAGTGTTCCTTCAAACATTTGATGATGGTATCTGCTGAAGTAGATCAGAGTTCGTTGAGTTCCCAGAAGTCAGAGTAATAGTCCAATGTAATGAGATAATCCTTGTCTCTGATTGAGAATAGGTCAGTTCCTATTTTGCTCCATGGTAGCTTTGGTATCGGATGTATTATTAAGGGTTCCTTGGTTTGTTTTGACTGGAATTCATTGCAGATGCTACACTGTTGTACATAATCTTTGATTTCACTGTTCATTGCAGGCCAGTAGATAGAATTTCGGGCTTTACGAAGGGAAGCTTCAATACCTTGGTGACTAGAATGTGCTTTGGACATCATCTTGGATCTTAGTAGTTTTGGAATAATGATTCTACAACCTTTGAAAAGTAGGCCGTTCTGAAGAGTAATTTCTTCTCTGTAAGTCCAATACTCTTTTGCTTCTGTGGGCACACTGTTTTTGTCGTTAGGCCATCCTTTTTCTACGAGTGTTTTTAATGTCTGCAATGCATTGTCTGTCTCTGTCGATGTTCTTATTTCTTGCAGACTTTTGTTGGAAATATTTATGGTTTCTGTGCAGTCCATGTCATCGAGTTCTTTCATCAGCATCTCTTCTTTTTGAATCTTGAATATTTCATACTGAGATTTTGTATTTGTTGTTTCTTGATTAGGCAGTGCAGCCCTTGAGAGGAAGTCGGCAATGTGTAGTTCTTTACCTCGCTTGTAGACTACCTCTATGTTGTACTTTTGGAGCCTAAGAAGCATTCTTTGCAGGCGTTTCGGTGCTGATAGAAGAGGTTTCTTAAAGATTGCCTCAAGGGGTTTGTGATCCGAGTGCACTGTGATCTTTTCTCGTCCATAGATGTACTGGTCAAACCTCTCACACGCAAATACGATGGCGAGGCATTCTTTCTCGATTTGTGCATATCTTTGCTGTGTTTGAGTCATGGTTTTGGATGCAAATGCTACAGGTTGACCATTCTGTAGGAGTGTTGCTCCCAAGCCAGTTTCGCTGGCATCGCATTGTATTGTGACGTCTGCTTCTATGTCATAGTACTTTAGTACTGGGTAGTTCGTAACAAGGTCTTTCACTTTCTTGAACGCCTCCTCCTGTCTTGATTGCCACGCCCATTCGTTGTGTACAAGTCGTCTCAGGGGTTCACAGACTTCAGAAATCTTGGGTAGAAATTTTGACAAGTAATTGACGAACCCAAGGAATCGTTGCACAGACTGTACATCATGAGGTTGAGGCATGTCTTGAACTGCTTTGACTTTTTCTGGATCGGGCTTTAATCCTTCCTTTGTCAACAAGTGTCCAATATATGGTACTTCTTTGCAGCGTAGATTGAGCTTCTTTTTATTAAGCTTCAAGTTAACCTCTCTTGCACGTTTGAGGAGGTTTCGCAAGTTTTCGTCGTGGTCTTTTAAGGCCTCTTCTTCAGAGTCTCCACATCCGAAAACAAGTATGTCATCCACAATGACATCAACCCCTTTGAGTCCATTGAGAGCATCATGTTGTCTTCGCTGATACTCTTCTGGTGCTGTAGATATTCCAAAGGGCATGCGGATCCATCTGTACCTTCCAAATGGCGTCCAAAACGTCGTAAGGAAGCTGCTTTCCTTGTCTAGCTTTATTTGCCAAAATCCGTCTTTAGCATCAAGGACTGAAAATACCTTAGCCTTGCTGAGACGTGGTAGGATTTCTTCGATAGTTGGCATTGGATAATGAGAGCGCTTCAGTGCTTTGTTTAGATCTTTGGGATCTATACATATTCTAAGCTTATTTGGTTTCTTCACTGCAACCATGCTGCTTATCCATTCTGTCGGCTGTGTCACTTTAGCGATGACACCCAGTTTCTCCAATTCCTGTATCTTGTCCTTTAGTGCTCTTTTCAGAGGGGCGGCTACTCTCCGAGGTGAGTGTTGCAAAGGAGTGACGGATTTATCAATTTCCAGGTGATACTCTCCTGGTAAACAACCTAGACCAGAGAAGACATCTTTGTACTCGGCCAGTATATATTCTTTTGTCAGCTCTTTGTGTTTTTCTTTTCCAGTCACTGAATGGACATTTTCATTCAACTGTATGATTTTCATCTTTTCGCAAGCTTCTGCCGACAATAGAGGATATTGTTTGACATCAACAATTTGAAATTCTAGCTTATACTGCTTTCCATTTTGCTCACAATTCACTATCGCTTGACCAAGGGGTTTCATTCGGGATCCATCATAGAGAGTCAGTTTTGAATTACTCTTTTGCATTGGTGGATCTCCATTTTGAGCAATGGCGCAAACGTCCTTGTAGCTTATAAGGTTGCATGTTGAGCCGGTGTCTATTTGGCATTTCATTTCGGTTACGTTTTTCTGCTCTGCAAGTTTCATTTTCATGTTGACAAACCATTGTTTGCCTAAGGACTGTACTGATCCAATGCTGTGTGTAACCTTGAAAGCTGAATCTTCAGAATATGTGTCATCCTCAGAGTCTTCACCAACTAAATGCACTCTTCGTCTTCCAGGTTTTCTTTCTGAGGCTCTGTTGTCTGTTTTCTTCGAGTAGCTCCGTGATGTTTGTTTACAGACTTTTGCAAAATGGTTCATCTTGTCACACTTGCTGCATTTCTTTCCATATGCTGGGCATGCTGTTTTGTCTCTAGCGTGGTTTCCTCCACAGTATTTGCATTTCGAAGCATTTGGTTTTTTACTGTCAAATTTCTTTGGCTTTTCCGGCTTTCTTGAACTGAAGTGAATGTTTTCTTTCGTTCCTTCAGATTCTATTTTCTTGAGTTGTTGTTGTGCAACTTCGCTGGCTCTACACATGCTTATTGCTTTCTTGAGGTCTAGCTTTGGTTCTCTAAGCATCCTTGCTCTTGTTGGGTTGTCGTCGATTCCCAAGACTAGCCTGTCTCTGATCATGTCATCTGTGAGGCTGCCAAACTCACATGAGTCAGCCAATTGTCTAAGCTTTGTAACATATTGATCTAATGTTTCTCCTTGCTTTTGGTCAGTTGTGTTAAAGATGTATCTCTCATAAATCACGTTTACTTGTGGTTCAAAGTGCTTCCGCATGGCTTCAAGTATTGTTTTTGTTTTCTTCCGATCTTGTTCTGATATGTCTAGATGTCTGTATATTCTGTAGCATTCCTTTCCCATAATGCTCAATAATGATGCTACTCTAATAGTGTCATCTTTCTCGCAGAGCTGTGTAGCTATCTCGTAATTCTCCCATTGTGATTGAAAAAATTTCCAATTGCTCTTGAGATCTCCCCTAACTTCCATTTTGTCTGGTACTGGGAAATTTGATGCTGCCATGTTTTGGTCATGTGATTTCTATTTCCTCTCCTGCACGTGTGTATCTTATCTCTGCACTCAGAGTTGTTTTCCGTAATCTTGTTTGATAATCAGTTTGCCAGTTTAAAAATCTTAAGTTACACGTCTGATAAAAATCACGGCAAGTCAGGGATATCAAAGTTGTCCTACCACTTTTATAAAGATAAATCCTTTGTTCGCTGGAGTTCCCGCGTGTTTATCCTAGCATCACAAAAACATCACTGCATGTACTCACATTTATCAAACAGTCATTTAGGCTTTCACAAACGCCTCGCGTGTCGCTTGTCCTCACTAAATGTCTGTGTAGGATTTATGCTAACAAAATAAATCCCTTGCTATAATGCAATTATTGCTGTGGAGTTTGCACTTCTGACACCATGTTCTAAGACTAATTTATTGATGATTGATACAGAATAAGTATGCGCATGTGCATCACATAGGGGATAGTGTCAAGAGTCTTAAATGTCAATATATTTGTAGTTGGACATGGTTTAAGCAATCACGGTGTGTTTTCTTATCTCCAAACCTTGGCGAGGGGATAAAAACATATAAGTTGAATACAAATTATATCCAACCACAAATCATGGTAAATTCTTTTAATGTTCGTGTTTTTAACTTCACTGTCAAACTTTCAAATTGTTTTAACCATGTCATATTCGCGTGAAACCGATTGGAAAATACCTAGATTTTATGGAAACTACGGTAATATAATTTTTAGCTTGAGAAGGAAAAAGTATAAAACAAACTTTGATGAATTATATATCTTCACTGCAAATTTTTATTACAAAATTGTGAACACCTCTAGATCCATAATGTATTTGTGAATTGCACCTTCTCTGAAAAATCCAGCGGGGAGTAATTGTCCCTATTGGACAGTTCTAGTTTATTTTTAGCTCTTTTTCAATTATGAAAGGAATTCATTTTTTTTAATGTTACAGTAGTGAACATTGTATGTTTAGTTTTTAAGATCACCTGAGTTGTCAAATAAGGCCATCATTAAAAATATTTTTGTTTGATGTACTCCGACCCACAATTTTCAAGGTGGGTAGGTATGTACGGTTTTTTTTTGCTTTGCAGTATTGGACATAATGATAATTGTTATAAAAATCAACGACTTAGAAATTTATTGATGTCTTCATTCTACATGGGATAACTATACAGAATAATAACAATATGCAGATTAATTTGATATTTATTGCTATGAAAATTTCAATCAAAAAGCATCCTACCAGGGAAATCATATTACGGAATGGAAAATATAAATAAGAAATTTTAAAATGACGAATAAAAATTTTGGGTATGGGTGATTTTGTCAGGTCGGTTGGAGTACATCAAACAAAGAATTTTTTATTGTTGGCCTGAGCTTTTCTGATCACATTTTGTCTGTCCATCTGTATATTTTTAACACTTACTTATAAAGTCACTTGACTAATTTTAAGGAAACCACAATTAATCAAACATATGCCAAAATTTCAGACTGAAAGAGGGGCTAAGAAGAAGGTTGGTACTTCAATATTGGGAATAAGAAAAAAAAATGATCACGCTAAAATAATAAGTGGGCATTACGACCAAATGGCATTGTTGTACATTCATCTCTCAATGATATTAAAATACAGATCTCTACTTTAGCACAAAGCACAGTCTCAGTGCTAGTGTAGAGATCTGTATTTTAAACAAAATTGCTCATCTCTTGATGTTTTTTTCACTCAGGTGAGCTTTGAAACCATATGAATTCTAGTTTTTCTTTTTATTATGTTCCCCAAACGAAGTTGGGGAACATATTGTTTTTACTCTGTTTCTTATTATTATTATTATTATGTTCCCCAAACGAAGTTGGGGAACATATTGTTTTTACTCTGTTTCTTATTATGTTCCCCAAACGAAGTTGGGGAACATATTGTTTTTACTCTGTTTCTTATTATTATTATTATTATTATTATTATTTTTCTTCTTCTTCTTCCTGGGTACTTTTTTGTCCGGGAATGATCTTGTAAACTGTTCGTCCGAGGTAGGTAAAACCTTTTTAGGGTAAGTAGACATGTTATGCAGATTTGCGGAATCAAGGTCATTTTGCGCGCACGTGCTTGCAAGAGCGCGCACGTGCAACACTTGAAATAACCAATATAATAGATATAGTCGGAACTTTTCTATTTTTTGATAAAATGCTTTGAAACTCATAATGTAAGGATACATTAGTAGTATAGACAAGATGGCATGGTCAAAATAGCAAGATCTCACGCGCATGCACGTGCGCTTTGCTCTGATTGGCTGAAACTAAAGTCTCAATATCTTTCTTGTTTCTTGTCATAATCTTTTGAAATTTTGAACATGGTCCTACATTATGAAGATCTACAGCATAATATATAAAAATTTTAATAAAAGCATGCGCATGCGCACGTGCTGTAATCTGATTGGCTAAAACTTTAAATGGCTATATCTCCTTTGTTTTTTGACGAAATGCTTTGAAATTTAAAACATAGTCATGCATTACGATATCCTAAAATATGATACAGAAAATATTCATGAAATCACGCGCATGCACGTGTGCTGCAATCTGATTGGCTGAAACTTCAAATGGCTATAACTCTCTTGTTTTTCAACCAAACAGGATGAGATTTAGAACTTGGATAAATATAAGGGACTCCTACAAGAAGGTGTAGTCATTATGCACGTGCTTGCACGTGAAATGAGTAAAATAAAAAATACACTCGAATGAGTGCATTTTTTAATACTTTTGGATTAAATGCTTTGATATTATTAAAATTTAAGATAGTGTAGACAAGATAATATGGTCGTTACGCACATGAACACGCGTGCAATGCCTATTTTTTTTAATATATTTTGTATTTTTCTTGGAAGACCTTGATTAAGTCTAAATTCCATAAAGTATTTCTTATTTAATAGAGATAACAGGGAATATGGCACCAAAAGGGAGTTGGGGAGCGTTTGGGGAACATCTGTAACGGTCCCCGTTACAATTAGCACTAGTTATTATTATTATTATTATTATTATTATTTTTCTTCTTCTTCCTGGGTACTTTTTTGTCCGGGAATGATCTCGTAAACTATACATCCGACTAAGGTGAAATGTTTTTAGGGTCAGTAGACATGTTATGTAGATTTGCGGAACGAAGGTCATTTTGCGCGCACGTGCTTGCAAGAGCGTGCACGTGCAACATGTGAAATGACCGATTTAATTGATATAGGCCTAACTTTTTAAATTTTTGATGAAATGCTTTGAAACTTATAATATAAGGATATATTAGAAGCATAGACAATATGACATGGTCAAAATAGCAAGATCTCACGCGCATGCACGTGCGCTTCGTTCTGATTGGTTGAAACTAAAGTCTCAATATCTTTCTTGTTTTTTGACGAAATCCTTTGAAATTTTGAAAATAGCCATGCATTAGTATATCCTACAACACGATATATAGCAATTATCATGAAAACACGTGCATGCACGTGCGCTGCAATCTGATTGGCTTAAACTTTAAATAGCTATAACTCCCTTGATTTTCAACCAAACAGGATGGGATTTGGAACATAGATAGATATACTGGACTACTACAAGAAAATATGGTCACCATGCACATGCACACACGTGCATGTTCGTGCGCTGCAATCTGATTTGCTGAAACTTTAACAGCTATAACTCCCTTCGTTTTCAACCAAACGGGGTGAGATTTAGAACATAGATAGATGTAACGGACATCTACAAGAAGATATGGTTACCATGCTCATGTATGCACGTGCGTGCATGTGAAATGAGCAAAATCAAAAAAAACACTTGAATGAGCGTATCTTTTTAATACTTTTGGATTAAATACTTTAATATTTAGTATATTTAATTATATAGTTTGTGTAGACAAGATGATATGGTCATTACGCACATGCATTCACATGCACACGCGTGCAATGCTAAAATTTGAATGAACTTTGTACACTTCGGGGTAAACGTTGTTAAAGTCTCAAATGCATCGAGTTTGTCTTATTTAATGAAGCTTACAGGGAATATGGCACCAAAAGGGAGTTGGGGAGCGTTTGGGGAACATCTGTAACGGTCCCCGTTACAATTAGCACTAGTTATTATTATTATTTTTCTTCTTCCTGGGAAAATTTTGTCCACGAGTGATCTTGTAAACTATACATCCGACTTAGGTGAAACCTTTTTAGGGTCAGTAGGCATGTTATGTAGAGTTGCCAAACGAAGGTCATTTTGCGCGCACGTGCTTGCAAGAGCGCGCACGTGCAACACGTGAAATGACCAATATAATGTATACTGCCGTAACTTTTCTATTTTTTGATGAAATGTTTTGAAACTCATAATGTAAGAATATATTAGTAGTATAAACAAGATGACTCGGTCAATATGGCAAGATCTCACGCGCATGCACGTGCGCTTCGCTCTGATTGGCTGAAACTAAAGTCTCAATATCTTTCTTGTTTCTTGTCAAAATCATTTGAAATTTTGAACTTAGTCACAAATTATGAAGATCTACAGCATGATTAACAAGAATTTTCATAAAAGCACGTACATGCATGTGTGTTTGCAAGAGCACGCGCGTGCAACACGTGAAATAACCGGTTTAAGTGATATAAGCGTAACTTTTTACATTTGTAATGAAATGCTTTGAAATTCAAAATATAAGGATATATTTGTAGCATAGACAGTATGACATGGCCAAAATACCAAGATCTTACGCGCATGCACGTGCGCTTCGCTCTGATTGGCTGAAACTAAAGTCTCTATATCTTTCTTGTTTTTCAAAGAAATCTTATGGAATTTTGAACATAGCCATGCATAAAGATATCCTACAACATGATATATAACAATTATCATGAAAACACGTGCATGCACGTGCGCTGCAATCTGATTGGCTTAAACTTTAAATAGCTATAACTCCCTTAGTTTTCAACAAAAGAGGATGGGATTTGGAACATAGATAGATTTAATAAACCTCTACAAGAAGGTATGGCCACAATGCACATGCATACATGTGGGTGTACATGCGCTGTAATCGGATTGGCTGAAACTTTAAACAGCTATAACTCCCTTGGTTTTCAACCAAACGGGGTGGGATTTAGAACATAGATAGATGTAATCAGACCTGTTTACCCATAACGCTGTCTCTCAGTATTTGTTATTAAATTTGTCCGTGAGATTTGGCATTTGCCAGTAAGATTTCACTTTCCATCAATTTTACATATATCAAAAGAGAAAAACTGCTTTTTGATTACATAAAACATGATTTAACAACAAGGTATTTGTCATTCCATAATACCACAGCGTTTTGGCAACCTGACATCGATTATGTGTTTGAAATCTCTCTTATTTAGCGACAACAAGGGTGAAACTAAGACAGATCATAACGAAAACTAACTGTTAAATTCCAAACTAACGTATTTCCGATTTCCGTATTTTCAAAATGGCAAAACGTGAGACGTATTTTAGACTACAAATCCGTAAAAATTACGGCGAAACCGTAAGAGTAAACATGTCTGATGTAATGGACTTCTACAAGTAGATATGGTCACCATGCTCATGTATGCACGTGCGTGCACGTGAAATGAGTTAAATCAAAAATACACTTGAATGAGCGTATGTTTTAATACTTTTGGTTTAAATACTTTAATACTTTAGTATATTAAAATTTATAAATTATGTAGACAAGATGATATGGTCATTACACACATGCATTCACATGCGCACGCGTGCAATGCTAAAATTTAAATGAACTTGGCGTTGATAATTAAAGTCTCAAATGCATAAATTTTGTCCTATTTAATGAAGCTTACATGGAATATGGCACCAAAAGGGAGTTGGGGAGCGTTTGGGGAACATCTGTAACGGTCCCCGTTACAATTAGCACTAGTTATGTTCCCCAAACGAAGTTGGGGAACATATTGTTTTTACTCTGTTTCTTCTTATTATTATGTTCCCCAAACGAAGTTTGGGAACATATTGTTTTTACTCTGTTTCTTATTATTATTATTATTCTTTTTTCTTCTTATTTCTTCTCCGGTACTTTTTTGTCCGCGAGTGTTCTCAGAAACTGTTCACCCAACTGAGCTAAAACCTTTTTAGGGTTAATAGGGGTGTAGTGTAGGTGTGCGGAACGAAGGTCATTTTGCGCGCATACGCATGCACGTGAGGGCGCGTGCAATGAGTGAAATGACTTATATACTTAATATAGCTATAACTTTTATATTTTTTAATGAAATGATTTGAAACTCATTATATAAGGATAGATTAGTACTGTAGATAAGATGACATGGTCACTTTAGCAAAAACTCACGTTCACGCACGTGCGCTTCGCTCTGATTGGCTGAAACAAAAATCTCAATATCTTACTTGTTTTTTGACAAAATACTTTGAATTTTAAAACATAATCATATCTTAGGACATCCTAAAATATGATATATAAAAATTTTCAAGAAACCACGCGCATCCACGTGTGCTGCGATCTGATTGGCTTAAACTTTAAATGCCTATAACTTTTTTGATTCTCAACAAAACAGGATGGAATTTAGAATATGAATAGATATGACGGATTCCTACATCATGCTACAATCAAACTTGAATGCAAGGACATGCATGCACGTGTGTGCGCGCAATGCGTTAAATAATCGATTTACTTGATATAGTCGTATTATGAAATGCTTTGATGACCTTGACCTTTGACCTTGACCTTTGACCTCTTGATCCAAAGGTCACAATCCAGTTCAAGTTCGTAGATGTATTTAAAAACTCACTTTAACAAATGCTTAGAATAAGTAAGTCAACACACCCCCCCCCCTTTCTCCTGAAAAAAAAAATCAATAGCAATGTAGAAAATTTCTCTGAAACTCAATCGACACCTGGGATCGACACAAAATTTCACTTAAGGTGCAGAAAAGACTTCATAGAAAGCTTCCTGAAAGTTTTACGGTAAGTCTCTAAAGTATATAGAAATTATGAATTTTTACGGCAAAAATTACAAATTCTGTCGTGTTTGAAATCTAAGTGCAGACGAACAAAGATATGATATAAACCTTTTAAAGCCTATTTCTCTAGATGTCGTTAATAGCACTCAGTTCTACTGATATGAATTAATATTTTAATACCAAACATTCTTCTTTTATTTTACCTTTGAAATTTATCTGAATTTTTTTTAGAATTACACAATCCCAAGAAATAGCGAGTTTCGGTATATTAAAAAGCAATACACATTTCTTCCCCGTAAAACATCAGGTATTTTGAATTCATGAAAAAAATATTAATGAGGGGGTGTTAAACAATACCTGTCACATTAGCTGACACCAAAAAACCAGGGTACGTACACGGCATTTTCTGAATTTTTTGCATCTGCAAATAGGTCTACCCTCAAATCCACGTGTTTTCAATGTCTTTATAAACATCTCAAAAGCACCCCTGGAAGTAGCCCCCTATGCCCTGGAAAAAAGTTCTTGTCAAAAAACTTTATTTATTCACAGAGTAGATAAAATTTCCTAGGCACAGGTACCAGAGTTGTCAAAATGGCCTGGAAGGAAATAAAAAAAAAAAACTCTCAAAAGAAAGGAAAATCGGCTTTAAATGTATGGAACTTCAATTGACTAAGTTCATTTTGATTGGTCAATTACCGGTGTGGTACCCCTAGTGGCCTTAAACCAAGTCCTGTCTTTCTGAATAAAATCAACTCCGAGCCCGATGTAAAAATCCTAGTAGAGAAATGAACATTTGAATTTTGCTGCCTTATTATGTTCCCCAAACGAAGTTTGGGAACATATTGTTTTTACTCTGTTTCTTATTATTATTATTATTCTTTTTTCTTCTTATTTCTTCTCCGGTACTTTTTTGTCCGCGAGTGTTCTCAGAAACTGTTCACCCAACTGAGCTAAAACCTTTTTAGGGTTAATAGGGGTGTAGTGTAGGTGTGCGGAACGAAGGTCATTTTGCGCGCATACGCATGCACGTGAGGGCGCGTGCAATGAGTGAAATGACTTATATACTTAATATAGCTATAACTTTTATATTTTTTAATGAAATGATTTGAAACTCATTATATAAGGATAGATTAGTACTGTAGATAAGATGACATGGTCACTTTAGCAAAAACTCACGTTCACGCACGTGCGCTTCGCTCTGATTGGCTGAAACAAAAATCTCAATATCTTACTTGTTTTTTGACAAAATACTTTGAATTTTAAAACATAATCATATCTTAGGACATCCTAAAATATGATATATAAAAATTTTCAAGAAACCACGCGCATCCACGTGTGCTGCGATCTGATTGGCTTAAACTTTAAATGCCTATAACTTTTTTGATTCTCAACAAAACAGGATGGAATTTAGAATATGAATAGATATGACGGATTCCTACATCATGCTACAATCAAACTTGAATGCAAGGACATGCATGCACGTGTGTGCGCGCAATGCGTTAAATAATCGATTTACTTGATATAGTCGTATTATGAAATGCTTTGATGACCTTGACCTTTGACCTTGACCTTTGACCTCTTGATCCAAAGGTCACAATCCAGTTCAAGTTCGTAGATGTATTTAAAAACTCACTTAACAAATGCTTAACACACCCCCCCCCCTTTCTCCTGAAAAAAAAAATCAATAGCAATGTAGAAAATTTCTCTGAAATGCTTAGAATAAGTAATACACATTTCTTCCCCGTCAACACACATTAGCTGACACCAAAAAACCAGGGTACCCCCCCCCCCCCCCTTTCTCCTGAAAAAAAAAAATCAATAGCAATGTAGAAAATTTCTCTGAAACTCAATCGACACCTGGGATCGACACAAAATTTCACTTAAGGTGCAGAAAAGACTTCATAGAAAGCTTCCTGAAAGTTTTACGGTAAGTCTCTAAAGTATATAGAAATTATGAATTTTTACGGCAAAAATTACAAATTCTGTCGTGTTTGAAATCTAAGTGCAGACGAACAAAGATATGATATAAACCTTTTAAAGCCTATTTCTCTAGATGTCGTTAATAGCACTCAGTTCTACTGATATGAATTAATATTTTAATACCAAACATTCTTCTTTTATTTTACCTGAAATCTTGATAAACCTTTTAAAGCCTATTTCTCTAGATGTCGTTAATAGCACTTGAAATTTATCTGAATTTTTTTTAGAATTACACAATCCCAAGAAATAGCGAGTTTCGGTATATTAAAAAGCAATACACATTTCTTCCCCGTAAAACATCAGGTATTTTGAATTCATGAAAAAAATATTAATGAGGGGGTGTTAAACAATACCTGTCACATTAGCTGACACCAAAAAACCAGGGTACGTACACGGCATTTTCTGAATTTTTTGCATCTGCAAATAGGTCTACCCTCAAATCCACGTGTTTTCAATGTCTTTATAAACATCTCAAAAGCACCCCTGGAAGTAGCCCCCTATGCCCTGGAAAAAAGTTCTTGTCAAAAAACTTTATTTATTCACAGAGTAGATAAAATTTCCTAGGCACAGGTACCAGAGTTGTCAAAATGGCCTGGAAGGAAATAAAAAAAAAAAACTCTCAAAAGAAAGGAAAATCGGCTTTAAATGTATGGAACTTCAATTGACTAAGTTCATTTTGATTGGTCAATTACCGGTGTGGTACCCCTAGTGGCCTTAAACCAAGTCCTGTCTTTCTGAATAAAATCAACTCCGAGCCCGATGTAAAAATCCTAGTAGAGAAATGAACATTTGAATTTTGCTGCCTTATTATGTTCCCCAAACGAAGTTTGGGAACATATTGTTTTTACTCTGTTTCTTATTATTATTATTATTATTATTATTATTATTCTTTTTTCTTCTTATTTCTTCTCCGGTACTTTTTTGTCCGCGAGTGTTCTCAGAAACTGTTCACCCAACTGAGCTAAAACCTTTTTAGGGTTAATAGGGGTGTTGTGTAGGTGTGCGGAACGAAGGTCATTTTGCGCGCATACGCCTGCACGTGCGGGCGCGTGAAATGACTGAAATGACTAATATATTTAATATAGCCATAACTTTAACATTTTCCGATGAAATGCTTTGAAACTCATTATATAAGGATATATTGATAGTGTAGATAATGTGACACTGTCAAATTAGCAAGAACTCACGCGCATTTACGTGCGCTTCGCTCTGATTGGCTGAAACAAAAATCTCAATATCTTTTCCGTTTTTTGACGAAATGGTATGAAATTTAAAATATAAGCATACTTTAAGATGTCCTACAACATGATGTATAACATTTGTCATGAAAGCATGCGCATGCACGTGCGCTGCAATCTGATTGGCTTAAACTTCAAATGGCTGTAACTTCCTTGTTTTTCAACCAACCACGATAAGATTTAGAACATAGACAGACACAATAGACTCCTATAAGAAGTTACGGTCATCATGCACATGCATGCACGCGCATGCACGTGCGCTTTGCTCTGATTAGCTGAAACAAAAATCTCAATATCTTACTTGTTTTTTGACAAAATACTTTGAATTTTAAAACATAATCATACCTTAATACGTCCTAAACTATGATATATAAAAGTTTTCAAGAAACCACGCCCATGCACGTGTGCTGCGATCTGATTGGCTTAAACTTTAAATGCCTATAACTTTTTTGATTCTCAACAAAACAGGATGAAATTTAGAATATGAATAGATATGACGGATTCTTACATCATGCTACTATCAAACTTGAATGCAAGGACTTGCATGCACGTGTGCGCGCGCAATGCGTTAAATGACCGATTTACTTGATATAGTCGTAATTTTTTTTATGAAACGTTTCAAAATTCAAAGAATAGAAACACATTAAAAGTGTAGTCACGATGATATAGCTTTCATGCATTGCACCTTCGCGCGCGTGCAATGATCAAATGACTTGTATACTTGATATGGCCGTTACTTTTATATTTCTTTATGAAATGCTTTGATGACCTTGACCTTTGACCTTGACCTTTGACCCCTTGACCCAAAGGTCACAATCCAGCTCAAGTTCGTAGATGTATTTACAAACTCACTTTAACAAATGCTTAGAATAAAAAAGTCAACACCCCCCCCCCCTTCTCCTTAAAAAAAAAATCAATAACAATGTAGAAAATTTCTCTGAAACT
>NW_026931026.1:0-45237 GCF_032062105.1 Saccostrea cuccullata | reverse complement strand
TATTAACTTGACAGTTGTTTCTATTCATACCTTCTCTTTTTCAAATATTTGATTAATAGGTTGAGATAACGGTTAGTGATCGATCAAAAAAACCTTTCACGGTAGCCTAGTGGTAGAGTGTTCGATTCGTCATCAGACACGTAGCATCGATTTTGAAAGTGGGGGGGGGCTGCCACAGAAATTTTTTTTCTTACCTGAAAAAGTTGACAAGCAAAAAAAAAAAGAAAGAAGGAAAGAAAAGGGAAATTGCCCAAAGTCGAAAATCCTATTTCGTTGGGGGGGGGGGGTGGTAGAGGCAAACTTTTTCCACTATCAATTCCTTTCAATATCCATTTTTTAAGCTTACAATATCAGATTTCCTTCATATTACTTTACTTTAGTTTAAAGTTGGGGGGACCAGCCTTTCAATAAACATATTCAATAGTAAAAGTATTGTTGGCTAAAAAGTGGGGGGGCAGGCCCCCCTGTTGCTACGTCCCCGGTCATCGGTGGAGTTGTGAACTACATGTATTTAACAATATACAATGGACGTAATGTATGCTAAATACAGCATAGATACATGTAATACCGATATAAATTTCACAAATATGATATATATTTATGAAAACTTTAAACGTCAATGAAATGCAAATGAACAAGTAGATAACCTTGAAAAAATACTTCTTATGCTATATTTTCTCAGACACGCCACATCGCGCCACATGATATACTAAAACAGATTAATTGCTATCAATGACGACATGCTTACTGAATGACGTTATGTATTTTGGAGGTCCGTGTTTGCTCTGCCCTTATTTTGCAACGTTTTATGGATTTTTGATCTTCAATACGTTCGTTATCTCCATGTGTTTGTTTTGAATAACTCATGTGAATACACAATGAAGGAAAACTTTTGCAAAGGAAGAATATTTAATGTAGTGCAAAATGTTTCGCTTTTATAGGTATATACAGGAATGGTTAGGTTGTCTTGTTTCAACAGGAATCGTCAAGATTCACGAGGATGGCAAATATTCACTTCCGTATGAGAATTCTATGGTAAAGGAATGTTGTAACATCGCTGCAGCACTTCCGGTTCTGAGTGATATGTTCCCTCGTCTAGAGAAAGTTTTACCTGAGGACGGACCTCGTGGTATGATTCTCTTTATGATAGGTGTCTACTCGCTCTAAGAACATAACCTACTTATTCAGCCAATCAAATGCTTCCATTTCTTTCGAAGAATTGATTCTTCATGGTGAAGAATTCTTCTATTTCTGAAAAATTCAACGGTGTCTGATTGGTTCACTTGACTGTTATATGGGTGTGTCTTCATTGGTCTTTGTTCAGCACACAAAAAGAAACTATTCAAAACCCACGTGCTGTTTACAATCATGATATTTAAACTTTCTAGGCCTTGCTACATTTTTTCCCCACTGTAATCTTTTGTCGCTTTTTGAATATTATTTGTTTTCACATTTCGGTACATACAGAAAATACAACCATCGTCATGTATATCAGAAACGAACCTTGTCTTTGAAGGCAGATTAAATCACAATTTTCATCAAATTTTTATTTGATATTAGACAGCCATACACACTTCTGCTGACTAGGGCCTTGTCATCTTAACACAATCATTTTTCCAAAATGTAGATTCTTGTTACATGAGTATTCATAGGCGTCGGAACCGGGGGGGGGGGGGAGGGCTTAGCCCCCCACTTTTCTTGCAAATATATACATAAAATATAGGCATTGAAAATTAGGGTTCACTTGTTTTGTTGGTTAAGCCCCCCCCCCTTTCAATTGCTTCTGACGACTATGGTATTCATTAGTTCAGTAACTTTAATATCTTCACCATACCATTTCCCCAGTAAATCAAGGTATTTCATATAATCCCGTGCTAACCTGAATGGGTTGGGAGTCCATTCTGAAACCGCGTGTGTTCGATATTGATTGCGTGTTCGATATGTACAACGAGCGGTCAAGTTGAGCCTTATATATGACACAGCAGTGGGAGGAGTTTATTTTTAATCCATGCATTTGATTGGCTGAGGTTCTGTTCTAAGTCAGTAAGATCATATGAAGAGAAATCTTCGTCACGAAGAATGGGCTCCGCTTCGCTCCGCCCATTCTTCATGACGAAGATTTCTCTTCATATGATCTTACTATTACATAAACGATGGCATTCATGTTATTTTGAATGATTTTTAAACTTGTTTTTGTTGGCTAAATTATTTGAAAATAAAATAGTTTAGCTTCGATTGTGCACTTAAAAGTTACTATGAACTGTTATAAGTAAACGAAAAGCCAAGCTTCTCATCCGTTTATAAAAATGTAAATGTAATATGATTCTGTAGCCATTGACTCCGCTATCTCTTAACAGATCTAATTCAATTAAGGGGGCTGACTGTAGTTTCCATTGCGTAATATTTTGAGCATCATAGTAAAATGAAGCGTATTTACTGTTATAAAGCAACTTTTTTTCGCTTAAATATTAAGAATTAACAAGATTAAGAAAATGTAGGTATAAAAATGTAATTACAATTTTATATAACTGATTTTTGAACCGATTTTCCAAGTCATACGTAGGTTGACGTCGTAACAGTGTGTTTTTGACGTTATGATACACTGAATCTCTTAAAGAAAGGGGTAATAAAAATGTTATTTAACAAAAAATAATGAATATACGCTCTTCAAATTTAAAATATAGACAGTTGATAATGTCTCCATTATTTTTTTAACGGTTTCATTTAAATCCCTTGTGCCCGTCATATTTTGTAGTATTCTAATAAAACAGGAAAATTCGTTCAGTTTTGGTACTTTGAGACGCCCCCTCTGGTAACAAGACGGTCAAGTTTGTGTTTCTTACATATTTTGTATAATATAGTATTACTCATCAAATATTTAAGGAATGAAGCTTATTTCAACTTATGTTATCCGATATAACATAACTTGGGGCAGTTTACGCTTTATAAACCGCGAAGCGGTTTATAAGAAAGCGTAAACTGCCCCAAGTTTTGTTATATCGGATAACATAAGTTGAAATAAGCTTCATTCCTTATAATTTAATTTTAATTTAATTTCAGGATAGACAATGAGACAATATTTCCTCCCGAAAAACTCTTAAAATTAAGCGTTATTTTAAAATTAACATCAAGCGGAGTAATACGTTTTTGACGTAACTCATTGTGACGTAGGCAAGTTATGTTATACAAAATGGATAAACCCGTTTAACCAATCAAATGACGTGTTAAAACTAAAATTAAATTATTATAGTTTGAACAAAAAGTCTAATGTGGTATTTGTATGATTTGCTTTAAAGTGCTATAAATGGGCATTTTCCTATATATTCCTAGAGTAAATGTACCTGTATTTTGAGACGGTCCCACAAAAATACCTGGACGGTAGATTTCCCCCAAACTTTGCATGTACCCTAAAGTTAAGGTATATAACCCCTAATAGGAACAAATTGAATGAAATTGAAAACATAACAGATATGTAAGCAATAAACACTCAGTTTATTTAGACATACTTCCCATTTATTGCTATTAGTATGTAGAGTGGGATGTGTCCTAATTCATGACCTTGAATTTTGGTAAGAGTTATCTCCCCTTTTTAATTAATAAAAAAAAAATCAATTAAAAAAAATTAGACCGTAAAAAATTTGTTTTCAATTGTTATTCTATTTTTAATGTTTCAATGCATCTTTCCACAGCAGGATTTATTGATATTCAAATTATTTGAATTTTTATTTTGAAAAAAAAAAGCTTTTCCCCAAAGACTTCAATGCAATCTTTGTTAATTAACTACTGCTTATCAAAGACCTATGTATATAATAAACAAATGCTACGTATTTAAGTTCAATGTTTTATTCGAGTTGGCAGGTATTGTCCACAGTGGTCTACACAACAGTGGGGCAGCCGGCAAAATGGCATACCCCCAACATCAACATAAGTTGTGCCCTCCCTGACGGGAAAAGTAGCACGCTGGGTTGACCTCATTCGTGCTACGGACACATTTCAACACAAATTATCTTTTATAATTATATTATTTTGCTTTAGCTTTAAATTGTATAAGATATAATTTTCAAAGTCAACATCACATATATCAACATCAACCATCACATATATCAACATCAACCACAAAAAGTCAACAAAATGAACAGTTCAATGGTTAAATTGAAGGTGACGATTTCGCCACATGGGCACCGTAGGTGCCCACCGCCACCTGGTGGGGGTAGGCAACTTCAATTTAACCACCCACCATGGACTCCTAGCCTACTCAAAACCCTCAGCAACCCATCCATCGTGAATATCACTCTCTCTCATTGCCAACCCACTGTAGAACTATCCTGCATTAAAATAATTCTGGTCTCCCTTCAAATTAATTGGGCCTAACGCCCCCCCCCCTCCTGAATTTATATATTTCCAAGTTACTAGTATATTGCTTTGGGTCTCAGATTCCATTATTAATATCCAGCTGGCAAGAAAGAACTACTACCTGGACTAATGTAAGAATCTTATGTAGAAAATACGTTTTATTTAGAACCCCCCCCCCCTTTTTATTTATTTGTTTATAAATTTGAATTTTATTTCTTATTTATTTATTTTTAGGTGATAAAATACTTTCATGCAGAGATTAGAAACAAGATGAATGAGCACCTTTACTCTTTAACCCCCCCCCTTTCCCTTTCAGCATGATTATGCTATTCCTGTATTGTTGACAAAAATTTTAAAAGTGTTCACATGCCCAATTTGTAATCTGCAGAACATGTTTTGTGATATTTGGTAACGTATCTTGTCAGTTCTGAGGGAATGATATTATACATGTACCACTTATTTTGAAAGCGAACTCTTCAAAGGACCATTTACAATTGATTAAATCTTGTATATAATAAGTACCTTTCAAACCAAGACACACAATGGAGGACTTTGTATTTACTGCTCATTTGTAAATGTAGTTGGACTGCAGCAGACAATGAAGGCACATATGACTAAATCCTTTATTCTAAACCCCTTCCCAGCTGATGCTCTATCAAAAATGCATGATCTTTTCACACCTTAAGCTTCCCCCCCCCCCCCCCCGGCAAAAATATGTTATGGAATAGGTTATTTAAATAATAGACTTCAAAATCTTTTTAAGGCTGTAGAAAATGGATATATGATAGAGAGCATAAAAAATTAATATGCTTAGTCAGTGGAAACCTATCCTACATCTAATACCCTAAAATGCTGGAGAAGTTTATCTTATCTTAATACATGTACTATGAATCTTGTAACTCCTACACACATGTGGATTTGGATTTGTATCCCCTAGCTAACCTGAATTTACACCCACTAGCTAATGCATGGATGTAAACTGCATGTACATATATATGCACCGACTAATGCATCTTAATCCCATATGAGATAAATGTGTAAAGTAACATAAAATAATTATGCTACATGTAACTGCTCAGATGAGGGATAAAAACCTATCATCTTACATGCAAATGGCACCTGGGTTTGAACTGATATTTTCAATGGGAAAATGCCCCCTGAGATATGCATATGTGTCTTAATTTCCAACAGTAAGCACATACTATTAAAAAGAAAATATTGTAGGAATTGGTTTGGATTGTAACCTAGCCTGTGGAACAATGGTTAAACCCCCCCCCCCCCTGCTGTTAGGTAGTTAGGTAATCTCGCCTTTAGTGCTTATTAGTGATAAAGAAACTAGTTACCTAAACAATTTTCTCTTTGCGAGTTTAAAAACTGAGAATATATAATTTTAACTAAAGCAACTTTTATCTGTGTGAAATAGCAAATCTTAACAACTTAGAGACACAGCAAAAACCAACACTGACAAAAAGCCCCAATTTGAACCTTATAAGTCTCATTATAACCCTTTCTATTTTATTTATTTATTGATTTATTTATTATTGTTGCATGACCATTCATACAGCATATGCCGTATTTGGAAAATACATAGAAAGTACCAGCACTTTGAGCTGTGTTCAAATGAGCCTGCATATGCATTGACTGTAGCACCTGAAGAACTCTGTAAATTGTCCCTCATTCCCAATGCCAAATTGAATAACGAGTAAAATTGGTAAAAGTTCAGGAAATTTGAGTTGCAATTCCTATTTTAAGGTTCACTTTTCCCAATGAGAAAGATAACTCAAAGGAATAAATTTTAATTATGTTAATTTCCGAATTCTCTTGACAATTTATTTATTTCACAGTGCTTCAATTAGCCTATAAATTATTATTATTTAACTTCTTTTTACAGTCTTTTATTTGTAGAATTGTTTTTCAATACCCAAAGTTCTCTTCTTGTATAAATATTAAAAAAGTGACTAGACCCATGTTTTTAGAACATTGTCAGGAAATAAAAGCCCACGCTGAAATTAATCTCTGTGTAAATAATCAACATTTGTGAAATAATCTATATATAATAAATTAGTAAAATAAGTTTACCTGATTTTTCATGTTAACTTAAGATGGTACAAAACTTTTCATTTACTAAACACAACTTTATAGGATACAAGGCCTTTATAATGTTACGGGGTGAGAAGACATTAAGGAGGCCAGGGGGTCAACAATTATTAACCACCAGATATAATTTAAATTTTGGGATATGATATCTTAAGCTGTCAACTATCATTTGGCAAAGAAAAATTTCATAAATTTTAGCTTTAAAATTTGATCAGTTATATCTTTATTGAGCTCTTCTTCTAAAGGAGATCCAAATAGCCTAAAAATGGCCACAACCACCCAGCCCCTTTAAATGTATGTGTTTATATTGTGTTATCATCAAACCTTCTCAATTAAGGTAAAGGCGCTGTTAGAGAAATTCATGATTATGCTCATGTACACTGGAGACGGCTTCCAAGGAACGAACAGCATGGCCTTCTTTTATTTCCTTTATGTATAATTTTAACTACACCATTGACCAAAATGACAACAAAGAATATATGCGAAACATGCCCTTCGCCCCATCTTACTTAATCTGAACCCTTTGATATATATTAACCAGCAAAATAGTAGCTAGCCTTGCTAGATATTACATGTAGTTAATTAAAATAAAATTTGGGGAATCCTATTTATATCAACTGTTACTGATGAACCATTGAGGTCCTAAATTACTATGCCCACATTGTTATTGTTCTTGTTGAATCTGAAGTTGTCCTCCCTATCAAGCCCCTTAAGAGAAGTGATATCCGAATAGGTGAGGATGCTGCTGGTCCTAATATATTATTATTATGTGGATTTGACAGACAATGTACAATTCAACTCTGGTGCATGTTACCTATGCCGGGTATGCCTCCCAGATTTTACAGCCTGAATTGTTGATTGTAATGCTTCCATCCAACTGAATTTTTTGACTCAAAATCTATTTACTTTTTTAGTCATCATTCATATTTACTTACCTTGAGTTTTGTCATATAGCATGTGTACAACTGTAATATGTATAAACAAATACACATCTTACTTGATGTTTCATTCATATCATAAAATGCATTATTGTAATGTTACATTCAAAAGCACCAAAACTTGTTATGTATTTTACTTCAAACTATTTTCTTTCACAATTGATTACTGCCTTTGTCGCAATTGCATATCTTTCATGCCTCTCTTTGGACCCTTGTTAAAGTTGAATGGCCTTGATTGAAATTTATATACTTTAATTAGAGTTCTGTCCCTTTGTGAATCTAGCTAAATAACATTTCTAAAGATTTGTCAAACTTTTATTACTTCTCAATCTGTATTTTTTTTTTATTTATTCACTGTTTTATGACAAAAGGTAGACTGGTATGGCACAGCTAGGGTAACCCTTGAACATTTATTTATTTATTTATTTTTTTTTTTAAATCACTCAATATTTTAAATAAACTGATAAATGCACCAAACCCAAAGTTACAAAGCATACTCATACTGTAAGAATTATAATTATGGATATTCCCATTTTTAAATCCCCTAAAGATTGGCTAAGGGACCTAAGTAACTAAATATAGGCCACCATGTGTACGGATGATTATTGGCAAATGACCTTGAATAACATGGACCGAATAAAGTTGAAGTTCATACCTATTTTTACATTATCTCATTTTGTTTATATATAATTTCACTAAGTAAGTTTTTATTCATTCAAAATCTGCTGATGAAGTTAATTACTATTACCACATTGTAATTTTGTACCATGTACCAGTGTTTAAAGCATGGACGGGTGGCAAATCGATCTGTTTCAATCCAATAAAATACTTGCCATCGGGCAATATCAATGTTAATAAGATAATCTGTTTTAATTCTTTGACTGAAACTTAACTTTAAAAACTGGAAATTATTATAAAATATTTCATAATACAAAACATAAATCGGATACTTTCATCACCCACCTTTCACTTTCAGTGATGCATAGAAAAGGGGAGATAACCCGTAAACCTAGTGACTAAGTACCGACACTGTATGGATGGATAAATAAATTCCGGCTTATCACATTTATAATTTTTTTCCACAAAAAGGAGGTGAATGATGACATATAATAAAAGGATAGAGCTTTGATAACGGCGCATATTGTGAGATGAACTCAAATATGCGGTATTAATTAACAAAAAAATTGAAAATTTCTCGCGGGCAATCCTTTTCCACTATTAAATGCTTTAATAAAATATCAGAGTATTTTGTACTTGACGTATATTTAAGGGTAGGGAATTTGGTCCCATTAGGGATGGAAATCCTTAATGTAAGTCATATATGGTATAAAAATGAAGAGATTCGCTATTGTAGTTTTCACACAATAAAACCCCAGTCGCCCCCATTCATTTAATTCTACATTAGAATGTATTGATATACATTAATAAACATTCTTTTATTCATTGAAGGTTATGGCTACTATGACCCTTTTCTCAAATGGTGGGGTACCTATCACAATCCAGAAGTGACGTGGATTCACGACCAACTGATCCCTATACTTGATTTTAAATCAGGTAATTATTAACAAAATAAAATAATTAATTACAAAATGCATAAATCAAGAAATAAAGAAAGGATTTAGTGTAATTATTTGGCTTTTTTGATACATCAGGCACTCAATTTACGCTGCTGGATCTTGGATGTGGTTATGGAAGGCTAACTAGAGAGATAGCGAGATTGTACCCTGACAGTACTATCATTGGGATTGATATGGATCAAGTCTCCATAGATCACGCCAACAAAGAACTGGAAAAAAGCGACCAGAAAAACCTCCAGTTTCTCTGTATGAAAGGAGGACACCTTCCAAAGGATTGGGCGGCAAAGTTTGATTTTGTCATTTTAGTTGATCTTCTTCATGATTCATACGAAGTGGACGGCATTTTAGAAGAAACCAAGAGAGTCCTTAAACCAGATGGACACGGCGCGGCATACGACCCTCCCGTATCTTCAAACCACAAGAAGCTAGTTGACAACAAGGCAGCCCAGTTCTTTCTGCCCCTGAGCCTATTTTCCTGCCTACCTATGAGTTCCTCCGGTCCTTCAGGAGGAGGTCTGGGAGTGGGGTGGGGCTACGAACGAAGGAAGGAAAAGGTGGAGGAACATGGATTCAAACTGATTCCATTTGGCGGAAAGGACGTGAACACAATTCAGGAGTGCATTGCCTTCCAGAAATAGAAGAAACACAAATATAATGCAAGATGAATGCATCCGAGTGAAAACAAAGCTACCACTGAACTTTTTTTCCATTTTTTATGTTTTTTCGCGCCTTCATAATAGAACATGTTAGTGTTTACTAGATATATGGGAATTCTTTTTCTCTTTGCTTTAACTTTAATTAGCTACAACTAGTTAGAAGGATTAGGTAACAAATTAACCATAATATCATCTTGTACAACGCAACAACCAGTAACCTCTTTACAAATATCAGTCATTGTGAGGCAATTCTTGTTTTTTTCGAGTAAGAGGGTCTTATTTTAAATTATAACATTGAGTCATGAATATTGATTTGCGACATGATTATCTTGAATTATAGTATGCTTGTAGATATATAAATATTAAATTATATGATAATATAAACTTTAGAAAAATATACCAAGCCAGGTGAATTTTAAGAGCAAGATCGAAATTACAAAAAAATTAGCAATATCGCATGGGCTGATTTTTACCATTTAGCTTTTTCTAATAAAATTCACCTGGCTTGGTATATTTTTCTTAAGTTTATATTACACTTTTAGCACCAAGATAACATATTCTGAATTTTCTTTTCACCTGTAACCCTTTCCTGAATGTGATTATTCTATATTTGTTTTTTTATTGAAATATTACTAATATTTTCCAAGTCATTTTCATATTCCAGTTCGTAGAAAAAAAATTCTAAGGACCATTCACATTTCTAAACTTGTGACATGATATTAAATCTTTTTCAAAGAAAAAATTTGTTTGTATCATCTGTCCTTAACCTGTCTCTTGAATAAAGGTATGATGCGAAACATTGCTTCAAGTTCAATTAAGTCCAATATTACATTTCTTGCAGCTTAAAGAAATCAAAAGATAACAAAAGGATCCAAGCTGGTGTTTCAAACATCAATTGACAAAACATATTTTCTAAAATAAAATAAAATGTTATCCATTTAAAATCAACCTGAATGCAAAGACGCTATGCGGACACCATACACCAGACGCCGATTACACGATTTAACCGTACATACCTTTTTATCAAAATGGCCTCTGGTTCTAGTAGGGATTTAGAGCAGATTGTGAGAGATGGATTGAGCACGCTCGTGTTTGCGTTTGGTTACAAAGTTGGGATCACTGACACTTTTACTGATCTAAAAAATCCTTGCATCGCTGAAGAACTCAGCCAAAAATCAGGCCAAAAGTTAAGGTAAGCCATTTTCTTTTATAATTTTATCAGTATTAAAAATTGAATTACCTGAGAACTAAATGTTAAAATACCCAACCTTTCATAGGTTACCTAAATGCTTTTCCTTTTATATTTACTATTCTGAAAACAACTTTCAAGCTCTTTTTGCTATATTTTAGGCCCTTCAACTAATTTCTCAAGTTGCACATATGGTAAAAAAAAAACATTGCATAGATTTATAGGTACATGAAATTATCAAAAAAGATAATAACTTATGCATACTTTTAATTAAATTATTAAAAAATTAAATCATTAAAAAGTTTAATAATTTATAATTGACTTTTACGATGTTGTGTTTTAAGGACAGGCAACTCAGGTGTGAAAAATGACCAAATAAGTGCCGATTTATGAGTTATCTTTTATAGGAATGACATATAGGCTGCTTCAGCACTGGTATTGTTATGTACACAAAAGGGTTCCTTACATTGTTTTGTAGGCCTTTCAACTAATTTTTCAAGTTGCACATATGGTAAAAAAAACACAAAAGTTTTGCCTTCACTCTACCTGAAATAAAAGGGTCAATGAATGAGGAACAGACTATATTCAATATTTTTAACTCTCTTTGACGATTATTATGAAGAAGAAAATTTCATGTCATGTTTTTGTGTTCGCGCTTTTTCGCTTCCTATATAATATATACATTTTTACAAGTAAGTGCAACAATTGATCATCTTATTTGTGTTACTAAGCACGAAGGGGAACGACAGAGCATAAAAATTTAAGTAGGTTAGAACTAAGAAGGGGGTAGATTTCACTTTTTATTTTAATTAAAACTTTTAATTATATGTAGTTAAACGGTGTCCGCAACTATACAGTAAATAAGTTTAACATTGGTGCTAAACTTTAAAACCACTGGATTCTACTGAGAGCAAAGAAACACTTGGGAAATGCTAAAAACTGCCTTGCGTGTAAACAGTTAAATATCTCGGGCCTGCTGTAAACAAGTCTCAGCAGTGAGTTATCGTTCATAACTGCGAACCCTAGCGGCAGCTGAAAGGCCTATATATTGTCTTATAGGTACACGGCTGTACGTATCCCAGATAGTCCTTTTTCGAGAATTCCGCCTCACTCAAGAAAAATTAACTGTATACCAATCTACTTTTATCACAGACATATGGGTTTTATGTCTCTCAGTTGATTCAATACCAAGGGTCATTTCTGACACGAAGCAAGCTATTGACAAACAAGTTGATGAAACTAGAATATCAACAGTCCTGTATGCAAGTTCTGTGGTCGATACAATGGTCGAAACAATGACCATGGCAGCAAATATTATCTATCATAAAGTCAAATGCTGACTAATGATTTCTATACTCATTGTTAGGCCTTTTTTACTCATTGAATGATAAACTTTCCATTTTCCCGACCATTACAAGGAGCACATGGCGGTTGTGACCGGTTGTCATGGGAATGCTCACTCCTCTATGGCACCTGACATCCCTTCCGATCTTTAAAAAGTCCGTCCTAGTTCTGCCGACCCCTGATTTGATTGTTTGAATAAAATTTTGAGCTCGAATAATAATGAATGTTTATTATACGTCGTGTAAAAAGTGTATAACATAATGTGAACATTTCTTAATATTATATCAACACTTTACCACATTATGTCAAAACTACATTCCGTGATGTGGATATATCATTACGTTATTTCAACTCTTTCTTATGTGATCTTAAAATATCTTTATATTGAGTTAACTCTTTATCATGTTGATTCCAAAAGTGCATAACCTGATGTAAAAATACATTTACATTATCTCAAAGCTGTATATCTGGTATATAATGAATGTTGACGACTGTGTTTTTGACTGGTAAGAGGGGGGTGGGGTGTCCTGATTGATTAGGAAGAATTACAGGCACAAAATATCAGCCCACCTCTTTTCCCAGACATAACTTTACAACAGAAAATGTAATGTTCATTGAAAGTACAGCCCCCACCCCCACTTTTTATTGAAGTTAGTCCACTGAGGGTAATGTAGTAGATCTGGCAACAAAATTAGGGCTGATCGAAGTTGGACCCACCTCCCCGAAATAGGATTTTCGGGCTTGGAGTGGACAATTTTTATTTTTGGCTTTTTATTTTTTTAGGGCGAATATTTTTTTTCTCGCTGACCCCCTTTCGAAAAAGATGATAGTCACTAGAATTAGTATTTTTTTTCAACCATTCCTGGGCCAGAATTCTATTACAAAAATCTTCCAATCCCTCATCTAAATCAATTGAATATGCCTTAGCAAGCATGCATGGACACATATTAGCGGCGGATATGAGAATCTTGAACATAAAAAAATGTTCAAGCCCGAAGGGGACGGTATATGGTTGGAGACCAAGGGGGAAAGCGGAGAAGCTCTCAGGCTTTATAGTTTTATAGAAAAAAAAATTCAACTTAATTCAGCTAAACTTAATGTGAAACTAATGCAATGTCCTACAAAGTAAAACCAATAAATTTATTAATTTTATGTACACGTAGATTTTGGTCATTAAAGCTATATATGCCGTATTAGTGTTTTATTTTAAAAGTAATAAATTAATATATGTGGTGTCGCATCAAGTTATATAAGTTGTATACTTTCTGCAAATAAGACAATTCCCCTCCATCACTTTTAAAAGTTATGAAATATTATTTGGTAAGAATTATTTTCTCTCCGTGTCGGATAAAAAACCGCCTCTTATTGAAATATTCATGATCACGTTGTCTCGCATGTTTACAGCAAACAATGGTCCAATCTCGTGAATGAACCGAAAAGCATGATGGTCTACTACGATATTACTACAAACACGTGAGTTAGGGATTGTCAATATTGAGAGCACCTCAGAGTTGGTTACTTTTTGTACCGAGGAATAATCACGTACAATTGTCTTTTCAATGGACATTTTCGGTTGGGTGAACTTCTACAGATGTTGTCAATGTGCCAAAATGAAATAACTAATACAAATAAATGATATAATTTGATCAATCAAAATGGTTATTAGATACATTTGATTCTGCATTTCTTAATGGTTCAAAACAACAAAAAGTATTCCACAGAATATCATGTATAAATCTGCACAATATACCGAATGCCAAAACCAGAATACTACTAAATAATATAAATATATTCTTTACATGTGAACCACAGTATTTCTGACCCCTTGAAAATAATATAAAAAATCTTGCAAGTAGGTTCTCAGCATTGGCTCGGGCTAATTCGAAAGTGAAATTTGAAGTTTGGCAGTAAATTGTAGTGAATGAATAAAATTTAGTCATGTTTAGTAGTGAAAGATATTGGAACCTATTTTACTTGTCAGATTTCTTCGAGCTAGTTGATTTCTATTCTAACTGTTCTATCCCCCCACCATTCGGATGAGACCGTATAAACCGAGGCCCCGTGTTGCAGTAGGTGCTGGCACGAAAAAGATCCCTCCCTGCTCAATGGCCCTGAGTGCCGAGTATAGGTCAATCCTTTATAAATATGCATGAGAATATCGTGTTCTTTTCCTGACCAGTACTTTGTTAATACCGAATAAAATTTCGTCGAATTTGCAAGAATGCTTCATTTTTGGTAGCTTATCCTACTCCAGAAATTTTTGTTCGGTTTCAGCTGTGCAAAAATACTGTTTAACACGGCATACATATCTTTCACGATGGTAAGGCGGGATCCCCCCCAAACCACCAGTGCATGTGTGTTATACGATGTGTTTACACTAAAAAAAGGAAAGTTAAAGACTGATAAAAAAAATAATGACAATGTTCGTAGGAAGATAAGAAGTTTAAGACTTTTATCCATAAAAAAAAAAAAAATTCAAAATAAGAAGAAAAAAATTGTTGCATTACTCATAATATTTGATTTATTTAATTTTCAGATTAAAGAAACGTCATTGAATTTCGACGTGACTTTAATTCAAAGTCGCAGTGTTAAGACTTTGCACGTTTCAAGATTGTCAATCCTTTGTCGCTAAATTTAAGTATTTATTTAAAGATGCCACTCCCAAATCGCTGAGATTTTCTTCCACAACAATTTTCTCTCCCGCCAATTTTAGTGCTTGCAGAACGCGGAAAATACGTTATGTTCATATAAAGGCCGAAGATACCCGTGTTCGCATAACGTAATAGTGAATCGACACAATAAAGTAGTGTAAGTTAATAGCATGAAGAATTGACATAATATAATGAAGGTTGACTCAATGTAATTGTTGTTTAATTAAATGTCATGAACAGTAAACATAACGAAATGCAAGTTGACGAAATATAATTGTAGAATGTGTAAATGTCATAAAGTGTTGACATAATGTAAAGGAAGGTTTACACGATGCAATAGTAGTTTGGGATAATGTCATAAAGAGTTGACATAATATATATAATGAAAGGTTGACACAATGCAGTAGAAGTGTGGGTTAATGTCATAAAAATTGACATATATATATTGGAAGGTTGACACAATGCAGTAGTAGTGTGGGTGAATGTCATCAAGAATTGACATAATGAAACGGAAGGTTGACACAATGTAATAGTAGTGTGAGTAAATGTCATATAGAGTTGACATTATGTAAAGGAAAGTTCACACAATGCAATAGGAGTGTACGTAAATGTCATAAGGAGTTGACATAATGTAATGGAAGGTTGACGCAATGCAATTGTTTTGTTCTGCTATAAGGCAGTGACGGCGTTCCTTAATCTTGTACATAGGTACAAGCCTTGTATCTGCCCTCCTTTGTTGTAAGCCTCGCCAACGTAAGGTTTGTAGCATATCTGAGACACTTGATGTTCTTCTAAAATCCAACATCACCCACCTTGCAGCTCTGCGCTGTACAGCCTCAACTTGTTTAATTGGTATAACCAGATGAAAGTCCCAAACTCTGGCAGCATACTCAAGCTGTGGACGTACCACTGCTTTGCATGCCTGTATGCTGCTGAACGAAGCGTATCTTTCGTGATACGCTTATTCCTAGAGAAAAACGTGTATGCCATTTTTGTAAATCTTTTATTGAAAATGAAGACCATTTTGTTCTTTATTGCCCTAGTTATGATCAATGCACATTACAATTTTAAGATATATTTGATGCACAATGTTACATGAAGGAAAACCCTATTATTGACATTATCAATCCTACAAGTATATTACAACTGCTAGGAGAGTTTGTAACTTTTTGAAAAAGTGCTTTATTACTATGAAAGAAAACCTTCAACAAACCTGATATGCTTTCTTTGATATTTTTTCTTTATGTATGTTAATTGTTGTATTCATGACTATATGCCAATGTATGATGGTGTTGTCAATAAAATGAATTGAAATAATATAGTACAGCCATTAGCTTTGTTTCCATTTGCCGACCTATATTTTTAGAGTGGGTAGGTAAGGTATTCCTTCTTTCCTTAAACATAGATGCTGATTTCAAATAAAAGTACTGTTTCATATAAGATTGTCAATGAATTACGAGGGGCGTTCAATAAATACATGTAATGTCATTGGGGCTCAGAAAGAAGCAAAAGACGCTTTCAATGATTTAGTCTTCATGATCTTACTTATTAATCTCTTTTAATTCAAACACATGTCCGTAATATTTTTTATCCAATTTCTGATTGTTTTTAGAACTCATTTTCGGGTATGACCCTTAGTATGCTGGAAAATGGCGGATCCAATGATTTCCTGGACTTGTTTTTTCCTTCTGAAAGGTGTATTTTTTCAAGTTTGGAAATAGAAACAAGTCAAAAGGTCAAAGATCTGGCTAATATTGTTAATGTGAAATGACATAACTTTCTGTTTATCCCGAAAACCCCTTTACTCTTAAGGGGATCCAGGTTTGAACGCTGTCATGAAGAAATTCAATTAGTGGATTCCTGATTCTGGGTCCTTTCTCTGATAAACCTTTCTATTTCTTTGCAAAAAAACTGCTTTTTAGACACCTCCAGATATTAAACTGTCTCCCTGAATACGAATTTGAACAACAATACCACTAATATTTAAGAAAATTGCAAATCTGTCTTTGTGCTCTTGCAAACCTTTGCTCTTGACAGACCATCGCCGTTTTTATCAAGTACATCTTATGTCAAATTTTATTTCATGGTTTTAAGCAATAGATTCATGTTCTAATATCTGTTTGATTATAAAACAAACGTGGATTACTACAATAACTGATATTTTAAAATAATTGTTAAGACTTTTGTACACGCTGTCGTTTTCACTCATTTTTCAAAATACATGGTGACCTTAGAGTACCAAGCTTAATTACCGTCAAACGTTTCTTAAAAACAGTGTAAACTACTACCAATATGATGTCTATCAAATTTGCTATGTGTCTTAAAGTCAATCATACAACATCAAATATTATTTGTTGAAATTTGGCATACAGTACATAAGTTGTTATAATTTTTGTTGGCAAGGAGGGTACCCATTTTTGATGCCCATTATATAATATTTTATCATTGAAATCCACCTGATCATTTATCTATAAAACAGGCATCGGTTGCTGTAAGTGTCACATATTTCAGTGAATATTTCTTTGGGAATTTAACAAGTTCACATCAGCTTTAATGTAGCTTTTATTTTCACTCTAGTTTAATGATTCTTTACCATTCATTTATAATGCAGTGTCTCGAATAGCCCTTGTTTCCCAGCTTCTCACGATAAAACTATGTGATGAAAAGTGGTAACATAAACTGTTATAAATTCATTAAAGATTCAATAATGAGAGAAAGTCAAGCTTTATGTCATATGACTACTATGCTGTATGTCATCGAGATAATGACATTATTTATTGAACGTCCTTCGTACATGCACATAATGTATCTAAACCCTTTTCCGCTTAAAGTCACCTAACCATAACTTTACACCTGGATAAATTGTTTTAGCCACACCTCTTTCGTGATACCTTTGACAATGTACAATAAATCTGAGGTGTTCAAAAATGCATATGTAATTTTTTTAACACCTCGGATTAAAGCCTGTGTGTGGGGCACAAAGTAGCTAGACAAAGAAAGACAACTGTGGGATTTGTAAAATCTGAGAAGATCGATATTTTTTCATGTCATCAAGGAAAAATATTTTCAAGATGATTAAGGAGAGATCATTTACATTTTGTATTCAATAATCCAAAAGGTGAAAAGAAAAATAGATGAAACATAGGCGTCGGAACCGGGGGGTGGGGGGGGGGGGGGCTAAGAGACCCACCCACTTTTTTTTCTTCGCAAGAATAGATCTAAAATATATATATATATATATATATATATATATATATATATATATATATATATATATATATATATATATATATATATCCAAAATTTAAATAATGTCTCAGTAATCGGATAACAATATTTAAAAAAAGGTAAAAAAGAAAACACAAAAATCCTCAGTTAAGCTTTAGCGCTTTCATTTTTCAATCTTCAGAAGCTTACAATAGTATCATAGTAACAGTGATTATGACGTCATGTTAAGCGGAACGTTAAATGTCTATTATGACGTCATAGATACAAAGTACTTTTGTCATATTGTATCTATGACGTCATAATAGACATTTAACGTTCCGCTTAACATGACGTCATAATCACTGTTACTATGATACTATTGTAAGCTTCTGAAGATTGAAAAATGAAAGCGCTAAAGCTTAACTGAGGATTTTTGTGTTTTCTTTTTTACCTATATATATATATATATATATATATATATATATATATATATATATATATTTTTTATATATATATATATATATATATATATATATATATATATATATATATATATATATATATATATATATATATATATATAGGCATGCATTGAAAATAGGAATTTACCTTTTTTGTTGGTTTAGCCCCTACTTTCGATTAGCCCCCCTTTTAATTTGCTTCCGACGCCCATGTGAAATTTCTAATACATATGATCAGTATAGACCGGTCCCTGCTGACAAAGCAGGTAGCATTGTTTTTATTTGTAAAGGTCATTGTATATAATGCTTTTTATAGGAACTTAACTTTACAAGTGGCAATGCAAATTTATACTCATAGCTCTCTAAGGAGTAGATTCTTCAAAATCTTATGTCAGTTTTGAATATTATTAATATTCCAAATAACCAAAATGAATTTGAATTACATCTATATTGGATACAAAATCTTCATGAAAATCCGTACAAATAAAGATACATGTACATAGCGGGTTACGGTAGATGATCTACTAAGCCTCTTCCTTTATTCCTCACAAAGATATTTAAAAGTTGCATAGTGAATGAGGAACTTCAAGAGTACCTTTTAGCAATACATTCGAGAAGTGGTGTAAATCACATGTGAATACTTCAATATTCAAAGGAACGTTTGGAACATTGATATCACAAAATTTTACCAAATCTAACATAAAAAAAGATGGGGGATAAGGCGGAGGAAGTGCCCATAGTGCGACAGATACATGTAAGAAGTTGAAAATTTAATCTTAAAATGTATCCAATTTTATTTGATATTTCATCTTATTTAAAAAAAATACTTAATGTAAAATCTCTACAATTTACAAAAATCTAACAAAGACTGAAAATATTTGCCTGTGAAAAAGCATAAACACACTAAAAAGAACAAAAACGATCGTTATCTCATACTTTAAAAATCTTTTCTATATGAGTGGGTCTTTGCTCCATTTTTTGAAAGATGATCCTTAAAGTTTGCAATAAAATATGCATTTTTTGGTAAACAAAGACATGGGGCGAAGACCCACTATACCTTGAAAGTACGCTTTTATGATAAAACATTCGCATCTTTCCGAAATATTTTTTGTACTTGAATTCCATTAAGTTACGGGTCATATCACAAACATGATCTAAATGTCAAAAATCATCATGAGCGATGTAGCACAGTGGTAAGCGCATTATTCTCAAAGCAGTATGATCATAGTCACACGTCGGACTTTTATTGCTAGGGTTCGAATCCCATGAATATCATCTTATATGCAAGCCTGTGCCAATATTCACCAATATAAGTTCAATAACCCTACAATAATTTTATAAAAAGAAATTTTTTTCGCTCAAAAAAGGTTTTTTTTTCTCATAATTTCATTAATTTAAATACACGTAATGAGAAGTTAATTGAAATACTCAATTCACATATTGAATATGGTTTATTAATATCAGACACTAGAGGCATTCTGCTCGCCTTGTTCCACCATCTTCTTTCTTTTTATCTTTATATAAGTATCCCCCTACGATTAAGTGAACACAAGGCTTTCTGAGATAATTGACCGCTGCTTTTTCAATAAAAATGAAACTCGTAAACTCATTTACCTTCTCATTGGCAATTTGCGAAAAAAATTTGTTAAAAACATTCTCATTGTACACAAAAGTACTCTTATTGATAGATTGTATGTTGTTTAAAGTCCCTTTCGAGATTTTTTTATTCATATGGAGACGCCGCCACTTGCCGGTGGAGAGTTAATAATAATTCTCTTCCAATTAAGATACTGTGATTCACAAATTTTTTGTGGGGGTTTAATTTTCGTTGTTTTCAAGGTATGAAAAGACCCACGAATTCAAGCCCACCACGTAATATTTTTTAAACAACTATTAACAAGTTCTTCATCCACGAAATCAAATCCCCACGACCCCCCCCCCCATACCACGAAAATTTGATTCCGCGAAAATAGGTGATTTTACCTTATTCGGCACTTAGGGCCATTGAGCAGGGAGGATCTTTTTCGTGCCACACCTACGGCGACACGGGAACTCGGTTGATACGGTCTCATCCGAAGGACCGGTCTCTACGTCACACAGCGAGATTCGAATCCGCGACATAAGGATCGGTTCCTTTCTTTGCGACTCAAGAGCAGACGCTCTAAGTCTTATCTGGTTGATTGAAAATATTTACAATGTATCTCTGTGACTTTTGGAGATCAGGTCCTCCAACAATTTTTTGGAATCCCCATGGTTACCAATCGCATCCCGTTATAAGAAAACTTTTTTTTAAACATGTATGAAGCATATTTATAATTTGTTCAAAATCATTTATGTAAAATAAAACACTAGTCTTGCTGTTGCCTTTAACTCGACATGTAGATATATCGACGACGTACGAGGGCTGTTCAATAAACAATGTCCTGAACTATATAACATACATTACAGATATCATATGACATTAAACTTGACTTTCCCTCATTATTGAATATTTTATGAATTTATAACAGTTTATGTGACCACTTTTCATCACATAGTTTCATCGTGAGAAGCTGGAAAACAAGGGCTTTTCGAGACACTGCATTAAAAATGAATGGTAAAGAATCAGTAAACCAGAGTGAAAATAAAAGTTTCATTATAGCTGCCGTAAAACTTGTTCAAAATCCCAAAGAAATATTCACTGAAATATATGACATTTATAGCAACCAATGCCTGTTTTATAGACAAAAGAACAGGTGGATTTCAATCATAAAAAATTATATAATGGGGATAAAAAAATGGGTACCCTCCTTGCCAACAAAAATTATAACAACTTATGTACTGTATGCCAAATTTCTACAAATTATATTTGATGATGTATGATTGACTTTAATGCACATAGCAAATTTGATAGACATCATATCGGGAGTAGTTTACACTGTTTTTAAGAAACGTTTGACGGTAAAAAAGCTTGGTACTCAGAAGTCACCCTTTATTTTGAAAATGAGTGAAAACGACAGCGTATACGAAATTCTTAACAATTATTTAAAAATATCAGTAATTTTAGCTATCCACGTTTGTTTTATTTTCAAACAGATATTGGAACATAAATCTATTGATTAAAACCCTCAAAACAAAAAATACGACAAGATGTACTTGATAAAAATGGCGAATGTCTGACAAAAGCACAGGTATTCAAGAGCACAAAGACATATTTATATGTAATTTTCTTAAATATTAGTGGTATTGTTGCTCAAATTCGTGTTCGGAGAGACAGTTTAATTTCTGGAGGAGTCTAGAAAGCAATTTTTTTGCAAAAAAATCAAAAGGTTTATTAGAGAAAGGACCCAGAATTAGGAATCCACGACATTGAATTTCTTCATGACAGCGTCCAAACCTGCATGCCCTGCAGAGTAAAGGGGTTTTCGGGATAAACAGAAAGTAAATGTTTTTTCACATTAACAATGTTTGCCAGATCTTTGACCTTTTGACTTGTTTCTATTTCCAAACTTGAAAAAATACCTTTCAGAGGGAAGAAACAAGTCCGGGAAATCACCGGATCTGCCATTTTCCAGTATACTTAGGGTCATATACCCAAAAATGAGTTCTTAAAACAATCAGAAATTGGATAAAAAGTCTTACGGACATGTATTTTACTTAAAAGAGAGTAATTAGTAAAATCATGAAGACTAAATCATTGAAAAGCGTCTTTTGCTTCTTTCTGAGCACCGAGGACATTATTTATTGAACAGCCCTCGTATTGTCAATAAATTTACTTTACAATGGTAATTTCCATTCTTATGTCGATAGGATATATACCGTTGAGCTTGCAATTGACATAAGAGATACCACAGAGTCTGACATATCTGTTTCACATTTGCATCTTTTACTAGAAAAAGACATTAATTAACCACTTAGCTTCATGATAAACGTGATGACTTTAACTTTAAAATCGTAAACTTCCCTTACTTAACCAACCAGCAATATGCATTCATTGCCTGTGAACGGAGTCTCTACCTCTTAGTTTATTCGATACACAAGCAAAGACACTATGAGCGTATGAACAATATCTAGAGCAAGTTTTATTATTGACAATCAACAAGTTGATAAAACAAAACTATCAACAGTCTCGTTTGAAATCATCATTTTGTAAGTTCTATGGTCAAAGCATTGTCCTTGCTAGCAAATACAGTTTGTCATTGAGTCAAATGCTGACTAACATTTTTCATATTGAACATATTGTAGGCCTAAGTCCATTTTTTACACATCGAATTTACGACAGATTTTTCCGTTAATTCCTAATCATGACAAAGAGCATATGGCGGATGTCGGTCGGCAGGGGGTGGTCACTCCTCCATAGCACCTCCCTTACCGAAAATATTGCCTTCCTGCAAATATTTGCTGCAAGTCTGCAGCAAACATTGCTGCAAGCTTGCAGCAGACATTGCTGCAAGCTTGCGGCAATGTAGCCAAAGAAAGCATGACAGTCTATACAAAGCCTTGGCGTTTACAACAAGTTAGCGGCAAGTCTGCAGCAAGCTTACTGCAAACATTTTACCATGCAAATGAAGTTTGCTGCAAGTCTGCAACAAACATTGGATTTTCCAAATAAGGGAACCTTGCTGCAAGCTTGCGGCAAACATTGCTGCAAGCCTGCCGCAAACATTGCTGCAAGCTTGCGGTAAACATTGCTGCAAGCTTGCGGCAAACATTGCTGCAAGCCTGCCGCAAACATTGCAGCAAGCTTGCAGCAAACATTGCTGCTAACTTGCAGCAAATAATTTCCTTGTGGTTTTGGCACATTCCTTTGCACAAGCAGCAAGTTCACAGAAAGCCTTTGTCCTGACCTAAATCTGTGAAGTCTAGAGAAAATCCACCACATGTTTCTGAAAAGATGCAGCTCTTTACGTTCCTAGACAAAGTTTTCATACCTTTTTAAAATGAAAGTGCATGCTAGCTTTTTATATGAACAGAACTTTACATATAATTTTTAATGAATATTTTTGTGATTACACATTTACTAATTGATTTGATAACATTTAACTGATTTGGGTCCATTAATACTTTTTAGAAGTATACATATGTGATATCAAAAAGAGGACTGAAATTCATAAGAAACAGATTTAGATTTGACCTAGCATTTACACCAGTTACTCAAACGTGCTTTTAAGAAATATTCTTTAAAATATCAAAATAAATCAAAATCATTTCTTACCAATTAGATATCATTGATAGAATGAACACTTACATCCAGAGTTTGGCACTTTTAATCATTCAAATCGATGTATATTCCTACCAAAATGCTGAAACATTTACAACTTCAATTCCAACATTTCAAAATGGCCAGTTTTGTGTTGACCCAGTACAATCTGAAATCATTGGCTGATTTGACTTGTTTACTGTTCTTGCGAACTTCCTGCAAACATTTGAATAGTGAAAGGTTTCCTGCGAACTTGCTGCGAACATTAAATTGGCGTGTATGTTTCTTGCAATGTTCCTGCAAACATGTTGGGTTCCTGCGAATTTGCTGCAAACTTTCAGCAATTGCTGCAATGTTTGCCGCAAGATCGCAGGTAGCGGCAATCATCTACGAACAAGAAAATTTTCTTCCTGCGAACAATTTTGTTTGCTCCGAGCTTGAAGCAGACTTGCTGCAGGCCTGCAGCAAACATATCAGTTTGGTAAGGGCTGATCCCACCTTTGATGTTTTGGAGGTCCTTGTTTGCTCTGCTCCCTTTTTGTATTGTTTTGTGAACCTAAGAGGTCGAATACTGTTCGTTTTCTTTACATATTCTTTTATTACATTTTAATTAGCATGCAATTTTTGTCCACTGAATAATTACATTTTGATGACTGCACTAAATGGTTGCAGGATAACAATACTGAGTGTAAAATAATGTATAAAAGTACAAGAAACATTTTAAAATATGTCATATTTGATTTGTTGCTTTTTGTAAAAAAAAAACAGCCAGACAGGATGTTTTGCGACAGATGTTATAGGATAGTGTAATAAAACTCTTGGATATGGCACATGTGTCGTTGGAGAGGATCTAAGTGATCGGGAGAATCAGTAACAGTCGTTACTCCAGGATGATGGACCATGTCCTGAGAAGGAAATCTGTTTATTTAGTGTCCTACAAAATCTAACTAGATGCTGTCATGAGACAGTAATACCCGCACTAAGGTGTTTGCCTCTAAAACACGCTCCTACATATTGGCCGGCTTTCCAAGGAAAAAGTCAAAATAATTCTATAATTTACATAGGCGTTGGAACCGGGGGAGGGGGGGGGGCTAGGGCCGGTGCTTTTTTTCCAAACATATACTTAGTATAGATATTGAACATTGCTTCATAGGTTTAGCCCCCCCCCCCCCCCCACTTTCCACAGACACATGGCAGTATACATGTAGGTAAAAAATGGGAAAAAGGTAGTGTATAGAAAACAAAATTATGGTACTGAAGTTCGAATTCAACCCCCCCCCCCACCCCCACCCCCCCCCCCCCACGGAATAGGATTTTCGTGTTTGGGAAATTGATGTTTTCGTTTTTTTTTTTTTTTTTTTTTTTTGCTTGTCAGGTTTTTTTTAGAAGGTATAAAATTTTTTTTTTACACCTAGCCCCCCCCCCACTTTGAATTTGCTTCCGACACCAATGATTTACATGTATTCATCAAACTGAGTATGAAATTCTCAGACCGGCCCTGTGACCTATAACTCAGAACCTCTTATATTTATTTTACATGCTTAATTCATTATATACCAGTTTGAATTCTATTAATGATGTAAATTAGATTTTGATAAATGTTTTGCTCATAATAGGACCTTTTTAAATTTATTAATCCCCCCCGTCGACACCACAAACACACAGCACATACTGTTTGGAATAGGCTAGATGGAAAAGTTTTGTTAAAACATCGTTTGTTATGAATTAATTTAAAATTTGTTCTTGTACTATACATGTTAACATGTAAATTTCTACATCACATCACGTTGCGTCACCCATTATCATATTTTTAGATTAAACACCATTTGGCACACCTCGGCCGATTCCCACTTCATCTGATAAGGTGACGGAATCGACGAAGGTTTGTCGAATGGAATTAGCACAAATGGCTGCAGTCTGGTGTGCAGTGTGCATTGGATTAATTCATTTTGTGTTACAACTGGATTTATATTTCATGAAGTTGACGAGACAAACATGTATGGCAGTCGGTAAGTACAAGTTTAAGTATAGTGGGGAGTAAAATAAACCCAAACGATTAGGTTAAAGTTCAAAAAGGGTAAAAGATCATCGCATGGCACACTAGACGAATTTCATATTGTGAAGTTATCTGCCATTGTCGATGTGACATTCAGTTACTGCCAATACTGGTGCGGATCCAGAATTTTTTTTCGGGAGTAGGGAGAGGGGTTCACATCTCAGTCAAAAAATTTCCAGCCCAGAATTTCCTGACAAGCAGGAAAAAAAAAACTGAAATTAAATAAACAAAATAAAAACAATGATAGTGTGGTCAATGTTTTCTCAGTTAGGGGGAGGATGTCCAAAGTCATTTTTTATTTGCTTCAGTATATAGTCTTGTTTAAATAACAAAGCAAATTCCAGGCGGGGGGGGGGGGGGGATGGGGGGATTCCAATCTCCCTACCCACTCCCTGTCCCTGAAATAACAATCTATTTTGTGATTCCAATTAAATAGTATATTTTTTTCCATTTGACTAATTATACATATTTTGTTTCTTGTGTTTATATTATGTCTGTCTATTTGTCTGCAGGTTTTGCCCATAAGTTTTAAGTGGGATGGGCTACACAAATGGCTTCTACATTTTATAGGTTTATTTCTTGTGACAATTAAGACCTTTTATTTGGGTACCATTAATTTTTACCTGAAATCCCTTGACCTAGGATACACATTTTTACAAGAAAAATACCAAACTTTAAACTTGGCCTAAATTTTGATCAATAGGTGCTAGGGCTTTCATGCTTAACATGTGTATTCATTGTGAACTGTCAACAATTATAAATATGTTTGACCTTGACCCTAGAGTTTGAACCACTTAAAAAAAATTAACCTTGGCAATTAACTTTTGAACAGGAATTACTAGGGATATCTTTATTTCACATGTGCATTCCTTGTGACAAGACTTTCTTCTGATACTAACAATTTGAATCCTTTGACCTTGAACTTTGAGTTTGACATATATTTGAGAAACTTCAACCTTCGCCATAGGCTTCCATACAGGGACATCAGTGTTTCACAAACACATCTTGTCTTCATTATTATTTGGTGGTGTCTCCATATGAGGGAAAAATTCCCAAGAGAGATGTATTCACAACAAACAAACAAATTACTAAAGAAAATATAAAACATGAAAATGTTGGTCATGTATATCTCTGCATGAAAAAAACAGCTTTTCAAATACTGCAACCATATTGTAACCCTTTCAAAACACTCATTTGAGCTTTTCTGGTTTCCTTAACATGTAACGTCTGTCGTGACGTGTCGTCCATCTGTTTGTCTGAAAACTTTTTACATTTTTAACTTCTCTAGAACCACTGGGCCAATTTTACCCAATTCATATAGAAATATGTATATTTGTATGTCAGACTGTCCATCTGTCTCAATAAATTTAACCTTGGTCATCACGGTCATATCTACTGAATATTAAACTTATGTATTAGTATTTACCTGTGAGAATGGCATGGTTTTTTTATGCATATATATTGTTTTTGTCCTGTCTGTTTGTCTTTTTGTTTGTTTGTCTGTTTATCTGTTTGTCTGTCTGTCTGTTGTCAACTTTAACCTTGGCCATAACTTTTGAACAATAAGAGATAGAGACTTCATATTTGGTATGCATACTCCAGTAATAAAGTCCTGTTCAAATGACATCAAGGTCAATGACCTTGTGACCTTGACTGTGACCTATATGCTAAAAATAGCTTTTTCCACTGTTTGTCATAACTTTTTAACCATAGGAGATAGGGACTTCATATTTGTTACCATACTTAATAGAATCCTTTCAAACAACATCAAGGTCAATGATCTTGCAACCTTGACTGTGAAATGCTAAAAATAGCTTTTTACACTTTTTGCCATAACTTTTTAACCATAGGAGATAGGAACTTCATATTTGGTTATAAAGTCCTTTCAAACGACGGCAAGGTCAATGATCTTTGAACTGTGACCTATATGAAAAATAGCTCTTTACACTTTTTGCCATTCTTTTGAACCATAAGAGATAGAGACTTCATATTTGGTATGCATACTTCATAATTACCATGGTCAATGACCTTGTGACCTTGGGTGTGACCAATATACTTAAAATTGATTTTTGAACTTTGTTGCCGCCGGGCGCATAGTGTTTCACAAACACATCTTTTTTTTTTTTACCTTTGACCTAGAAGTTTGACCTACTTGCAAAAAAATTAAATTGTTATAAATTCATCATTTTGAAGGAGAAAAGTTAGGGCATTCATATCATAATGCATGTATATTATTACATGTGATAAGACCTTTCCAAATAAATCATGATTTTTACTACCTTTTGAAGAGGTCAAGCCTCTACTTTTCAAAAATGTTGCATTTGCTTATTACTTTTGATTGAGATGAGATATGACTCTCACATTTGACATATACATTAATTACTCATAAGAATTCAAGGTGTTTCCCAGCATGTGATGCTTTTTTTTTACCCCTTGAAATTGATGTTTTACATAATTTTCAAAATATTTAACTCTCCTAAAAGATGATTAGGCTTCTGAGTAACATTAAGGAAGACTTCAGGGAAGACAGGGCTTTTTGCACAAAAAACGTCATTTTTCGACCCATATTTGACCCCCCAGGGCAAAATCTTAATTCCAAAACCTTACTGCACATCTACCTGACACCACCAACCATCTCCCAACAGATGATTAGGCTACTGTGTAAAATGTAGGAGAAGTTCAGGGAAGACGGGGCTTTTTGCATAAAAAATGTCATTTTTTGACCCCCATTTAACCCCCTGGGGCAAAATAAAAATTCCGAAACCTTACTGCACATCTACATGACCCCACCAACCATCTCTCAAAAGATGAATAGGCTGCTGAGTAAAATGTAAGAGGAGTTCAGGGAAGACGGGGCTTTTTGAATAAAAAACGTTATTTTTCCACCCCAATTTGACCCCCCGGGGCAAAATCTAAATTCAGAAACCTTACTGCACATCTACATGACCCAACCAACCATCTCCCAAAAGATGATTAGGCTACTGTGTAAAATGTAGAAGGAGTTCAGGGAAGACATGGCTTTTTGCATAAAAAACATCATTTTTCGACCCCCATTTGACCCCCCGGGGCAAAATCAAAATTCTGAAACCTTACTGCACATCTACATGACAACACCAATCATCCCCCAAAAGATGATAAGGCTGCTGAGTAAAATGTAAGAGGAGTTCAGGGAAGATGGGGCTTTTTGCATAAAAAACGTCATTTTTCGACCCCCATTTGACCCCCTGGGGCAAAATCAAAATTCCGAAACCTTACTGCACATCTACATGACACCACAAATCATCCCCCAAAAGGTGATTAGGCTGCTGTGTAAAATGTAGAAGGAGTTCAAGGAAGACGGGACTTTTTGCACAAAAAACGTCATTTTTCAACCCCCATTTGACCCCCCGGGGCAAAAACTAAATTCCAAAACCTAACTGCAAATCAACATGACACCACCAACCATCTCCCAAAAGATGATTAGGCTACTGTGTAAAATGTAGAAGGAGTTCAAAGATTTTTTGCATAAAAAAACATCATTTTTCTACCTCCATTTGACCCCCTGGGGCAAAATCAAAATTCCGAAACCTTACTGCATATCTACGTGACAACACCAATCATCCCCCAAAAAATGATAAGGCTGCTGAGTAAAATGTAAGAGAAGTTCAGAGAAGACGGGGCTTTTAGCATAAAAAACGTCATTTTTCGACCCCCATTTGACCCCCCAGGGCAAAATCAAAATTCCAAAACCTTACTGCACATCTACATGACCCAACCAACCATCTCCCAAAAGATGATTAGGCTACTGTGTAAAATTTAGAAGGAGTTCAGGGAAGACAGGGCTTTTTGCATAAAAAACATCATTTTTCGACCCCCATTTGACCCCCCGGGGCAAAATCAAAATTCCGAAACCTTACTGCACATCTACATGACACCACCAATCATCCCCCAAAAGATGATAAGGCTGCTGATAAAATGTAAGAGGAGTTCAGGGAAAAATTTTTGCATAAAAAACGTCATTTTTTGACCCCTATTTGACCCCCTGGGGCAAAATCAAAATTCCGAAACCTTACTGCACATCTACATGACACCACCAATCATCCCCCAAAAGGTGATTAGGCTGCTGAGTAAAATGTAGAAGGAGTTCAGGGAAGACGGGACTTTTTGCACAAAAAACGTCATTTTTCGACCCCCATTTGACCCCCCGGGGCAAAATCAAAATTCCGAAACCTTACTGCACATCTACATGACCCCACCAACCATCTCCCAAAAGATGATTAAGCTACTGTTTAAAATGTAGGAGGAGTTTTAAGATGTGACAGACATTTGATTTCATGTAAGTGCAACTAGTATTAGTTTACTTTATACGTATATTCTGACATTGTCATCCTAATTATTATGATAGTGATGTTCAACTTTATATGTCAACTTACTTTCTTTTTAATAAAGCAATCATATGTGTATTCTTAACACAATTTTATGGATTTTATGTTCAAAGTTGATTCGATAAGGCATGCTCTGAGTAAAAAAAAGATATTGAAACATTTAATAGGATTTTTACCCTCTATTTACATGTACATAATAAGTATCAGTAGTTAACTTGGTCGTCATATTTTTTTTTTTACATTTAAAGGGATAGTTACATAATTATATTCACCTGAAAAAAAAACACAATTTTTTGGTCAAATGTACATGAACATGTAACAAATACAGTGGCATATTATTTTATTTTATTTCAAATTCCCTATATGTATATTTCATCAACCTAAAAATTTTTATGTGTTGGAAGGCAATTAACCATTGTTTTTACCTTCTACACTAGTATAACATTCATTGGGGAGTTTGTTTCATGATTTCATAATGCTATTTACATGCATGCTTATGCTGAATTGCAATTTGACATAACCCAATGTGAATTAATCAGTAATTTAAAGCATAGTTACATGATTTCATTACCTTGACATATGAATGGGTTTTCAAAAGGTAAATGATTAAATAAATTACAGTTTTAGATGTCCTGTTTTAATAATGAAATGTGCCTGACTAAATGAAAACCTTTTTTACAGACATCATGTATTTAGATAAATGTCAAAATGATTTTGAGAAAATTTTATTAACTTTTTACAGCATGTAAATTATAAAATTTTTATGCCCATGCTCTGGATTTATTCATATATTTATTTTCAAATGTTCTACCAATATTGGTCAGCATTTGAAATTCTTTCGGAAAAAAAAACAATCTCTTTTTTTTTTACAAATGTTACTTTAGGATCACTACAGCCAATTTTAAATTCAAAGTGTATAGGTACTTACATTTATATATTGGACTTTTAAAAGTGTTTTTTTTTATTTAAAGAATGTTAAAAAATACATAACTTACTATGTTGTATAAACATTGCGCTCTGGGATAGTGTTGTCTGGTGGTTCCATGAAAAAAGAATTGTGATTGTTCATATCATAAACCTGGTCCTGATAATAGCAATTGACAGAGGGCATTGCGTTATTATTAAAATTTGGACACAATATCTGTTGAACAGAATGAAAAGAATTTTTTTTCTGTTCATTAGCATAAATATATACGTACATAATAATGACGAAACTAATACATTTCCTAAAGATAAAACTATTTTTTTTATTCCATACTTACTTATATGATTATATCAAACCCTCCACCCACCCACCCCACCTACCCAGAACCTCTTATAAAAAAAATTCAGATATGAATATATATGGTTTTTATTTTCTCCAAATTAGTAGTACAACCAATTTAAATATTATTACCAGTGTGAACTTTACATCCATGTACAAGGCAACAAAAATTTATAAGATAAAACTTGGGTTTAAAATCATTTTTCTAAAAAAAATCTGGCACACTGGGCCATTGTTAAACGAACTGTTTTATTTATCAATACACCTCCTTAAAACTCCGAGAATTGTAAGCCTGCTTTGAAAAAAAAAACCATTACCAAATTGTTTACTTCTGAACAAAAACTTCCAACCAAAATAGTTTTTCTGTAGAGTGAATAATACAATTATTAATAATGGTTTGTTCTTTGTGGGTTTACTGTTAGAGATTGATAAAATATTTTTTAACTAAGGCTCTCTCTTTGATTTTGTTGATATAAAGAACAATATATCGAGTCCAATATGCATACATTATATACACACCTATATTTAGTAGCTTATAAGTTTGATTTTCAATTTCAATCAATAACCACATCTCCATTTTTTTTCAAAATCGGAAAATTTTTAAATAATTTATTTAATTCAAATTTCATATGGAATAATCGCCTAATTTAGCATTAAATAAATGTATTGTGGTTTTTTTAAAAAAATTTTTAATATACATTTTTAAAAGAAAATTCTTACAAAAATGCGGTTTTCTCTTATTTACAGAATGGAAAATGATAGAAAATCATGTATGTTCTCTTTGAAATCAAATCTTGATTTTTTTTGAAATGTTACCTTTGCATATTTATGTTGCTAAATGTACTTATAGGTTGATTTAAAATTTAATTTCATAATGCAAAAACATATTTAGAAATTTTACATTTGCTTAATGAATTTATTTGTTAACTAGATGCTGTCATGGGACAGTAATACCCGCACTAAGGTGTTTGCCTCTAAATACACAATCCTACGGGCGGATTACCAAGGATAAAGTAAAAATAATTCTATATAATTCAGGCACGTAGCATCGTTTTTGAAAGTGGGGGGGGGGGGCAACCTGAGAAATTTTTTTTTACTAACCTAAAAAAATTAACAAGGAAAAAAAATGAAATGGGGGGGGGGGGGGGGGGGGGAGTGGCCACTTTTTTTCAAGGCAAAATTACTTTCACTTCCAGTTTTTTCCCATATTTCCTTGCAATGTATATACTGTGGTAAAAAGTGGGGGGGGGGCAACCATCTTTTCAATGGACATTTTCTTATAGCACAGGTAATGTTGGGAAAAAAGGGGGGCAGCCCCCCCCCCCCGGTTTCTACGTGCCTGTAATTTACATGTATTCATCAAACTGGGTATGAAATTATCCCTGTGACCTATAACTCAGAACCTCTTATATTTATTTTACATGCTTAATTCATTATATACCAGTTTGAATTCTATTAATGATGTAAATTAGATTTTGATAAATGTTTTGCTCATAATAGGACCTTTTTAAATTTACTAATCCCCCCCACCCCCTTCTCGACACCACAATCACACAGTACATACATTTGGGAATAGGCTAGATGGAAAAGGTTTGTTAAAACATTGTTTGTTATGAATTAATTTAAAATTTGTTCTTTTGACATGTAAATTCTACATCACATCACGTTGCGTCACCCATTATCATATTTTTAGATTAAACTCCATTCGGTACACCTCGGTCAATTCCCACTTCATCTGATAAGGTGACGGAATCGATGGCACGAAGGTTTTCCGAATGGAATATCATTATAACATGCTGCAGAATGGTGTGCTTGGGATTAATTCATTTTGTGTTATAATTGGATTTATATTTCATGAAGTTTACAAGACCTATGGAGGTCGGTAAGTACAAGTTTAAGTATAGTGGGGGGTAAAATAAACCCAAACGATTAGGTTAAAGTTCAAAAAGGGTCAAAGATCATCGCACGCCACACTAGACGAATTTCATATTGTGAAGTTATCTCCCCTTGTCGATGTGACATTCAGTTACTGCCAATACTGGTGCGGATCCAGAATTTTTTTTTCGGGAGTAGGGAGGGGGGTTCACATCTCAGTCAAAAAATTCATGCCTAGAATTTCCTGACAAGCAGGAGAAAAAAACTCATACACTGAAAACAAATAAACAAAAAAAAACAATGACCAATGTTTTCTTAGTTAGGGGGAGGATGTCCAAAGTCATTTTTTATTTGCTTCAGTATATAGTCTTGTTTAATAACAAAGGAAATTCCAGGGGGGGGGGGGGGGGATGGGGGGTGGGGGGGGGGGAGGGCCAATCTCCCTACCCACTCACTATCAATGAAATAACAATATATTTTGTGATTCCAATTAAATAGTATATTTTTTTCCATTTGACTAATTATGTACATATTTTGTTTCTTGTGTTTATATTATGTCTGTCTATTTGTCTGCAGAAATTATAACCTTGCCCATAAGTTTTAAGTGGGATGGGCTATACAATTGGCTTCCACATTTTATAGGTTTATTTCTTGTGACAATTAAGACCTTTTATTTGGGTACCATTAATTTTTACCTCTGATCACTTGACCTAGAATACACATTTTTACAAGAAAAATACCCAACTTTAAACTTGGCCTAAATTTTGATCAGTAGGTGCTAGGGCTTTCATGCTTAACATGTGTATTCATTGTGAACTGTCAACAGGTATAAATATGTTTGACCTTGACCGTAGAGTTTGAACCACTTAAAAAATTAACCTTGGCAATTAACTTTTGAAGAGGAAGTACTAGGGATTACTTATTTCACATGTGCATTCCTTGTGACAAGACTTTTTTCTGATTCCAACAATTTGAATCCTTTGACCTTGACCTTTGAGTTTGACATATATTTGAGAAACTTCAACCTTCGCCATAGGCTTCCATACAGGGACATCAGTGTTTCACAAACACATCTTGTCTTCATTATTATTTGGTGGTGTCTCCATATGACGGAAAAATTCCAATGAGAGATGTATTCACAACAAACAAATTACTAAAGAAAATATAAAACATGAATATGTTGGTCATGCATATCTCTGCATGAAAAAAAAACAGCTTTCAAATACTGCAACCATATTGTAACCCTTTCAAAACACTCATTTGAGCTTTTCTGGTTTCCTTGTCATATAACGTCTGTTGGACATGTTTTCCATCTGTTTGTCTGAAAACTTTTTACATTTTTAACTTCTCTAGAACCACTGGTCCAATTTTACCCATGCAATTCATATAGAAATATGTACATTTGTATGTCAGACTGTTCTTCTGTCTGAATAAAATTAACCTTGGTTATCACGGTCATATCTACTGAATGAGAAGAGACAAGGCATTCATATTAAACTTATGTACTAGTATTTACCTGTGAGAATGGCATGTTTTTTTTTTTTACATATGACCTAGAAGTTTGACCTACTTGCAAAAAAATTAAATTGTTATAAATTCATCATTTTGAAAGAGAAAAGTTAGGGCATTCATATTATAATGCATGTATATTATTACCTGTGATAAGACCTTCCAAATGAATCATGACTTTTACTCTGTGACCTTGACCTTGAAGCCTAACCTACTTTTCAAAAATGTTGCATTTGCTTATAACTTTTGATTGAGATGAGATATGACTCTCACATTTGACATGTACATTAATTACTCATAAAAATTCAAGCTGTTTTCCAGCTTGCAATGTTTTTTATGCGCCCGGATCGATAGATCCCGGGCGTATATTGTTTTTGTCCTGTCTGTCTGTTTGTCTGTTTGTCTGTTTGTCTGTTTATCTGTTTGTCTGTTTGTCTGTCGTCAACTTTAACCTTGGCCATAACTTTTGAACAATAAGAGATAGAGACTTCATATTTGGTATGCATACTCCACTAATAAAGTCCTTTCAAATGAAATCAAGGTCAATGACCTTGTGACCTTGACTGTGACCTATATGCTAAAAATAGCTTTTTCCACTGTTTGTCGTAACTTTTTAACCATAAGAGATAGGGACTTCATATTTGGTATGCATACTCCAGTAATAAAGCCCTTTCAGTTGACAACAAAGTCAATGATCTTGTGACCTTGACTGTGACCTATATGCTAAAAATAGCTTTTTACACTTTTTGCCATAACTTTTGAATCATAGGAGATAGGGACTTCATATTTGAGATGCATACTCCACTGATTAAGTTCTTTCAAATGACACCACGGTCAATGACCTTGTGACCTTGACTGTGACCAATATGCTAAAAACAGATTTTTTGAACATTGTTGCCGCCGGGCCCATAGTGTTTCACAAACACATCTTGTTACTCTTTAACATTGATGTTTTACATAATTTTCAAGATATTTAACTCTCCTCAAAGATGATTAGGCTTCTGAGTAACATTAAGGAGGACTTCAGGAAAGACAGGACTTTTGGCACAAAAAATGTCATTTTTCCAACCCCATATGACCTCCCAGGGACCCCCCGGGGCAAAATCAAAATTCCGAAACCTTACTGCACATCTACATGACACCCCCAACCATCTCCCAAAAGATGATAAGCCTACTGTGTAAAATGTAAGAGGAGTTCAGGGAAGACGGGGCTTTTTGCATAAAAAATGTCATTTTTCGACCCCCATTTGACCCCCCGGAGCAAAATCAAAATTCCGAAACCTTACTGCACATCTACATGACACCCCCAACCATCTCCCAAAAGATGATTAGCCTACTGTGTAAAATGTAAGAGGAGTTCAGGGAAGACAGGGCTTTTTGCATAAAAAATGTCATTTTTTGGATCCCCATTTGACCCCCCGGGGCAAAATCAAAATTCCGAAACCTTACTGCGCATCTACATGACACCCCCAACCATCTCCCAAAAGATGATTAGCCTACTGTGTAAAATGTAAGAGGAGTTCAGGGAAGACGGGGCTTTTTGCATAAAAAACATCATTTTTCGACCCCCATTTGACCCCCCGGGGCAAAATCAAAATTCCGAAACCTTACTGCACATCTACATGACACCCCCAACCATCTCCCAAAAGATGATTAGCCTACTGTGTGAAATGTAAGAGGAGTTCAGGGAAGAAGGGGCTTTTTGCATAAAAAACGTCATTTTTCGACCCCCATTTGACCCCTCGAGGCAAAATCAAAATTCCGAAACCTTACTGCACATCTACATGACACCCCCAACCATCTCCCGAAAGATGATTAGCCTACTGTGTAAAATGTAAGAGGAGTTCAGGGAAGACAGGGCTTTTTGCATAAAAAACGTCATTTTTCGACCCCCATTTGACCCCTCGAGGCAAAATCAAAATTCCGAAACCTTACTGCACATCTACATGACACCCCCAACCATCTCCCAAAAGATGATTAGCCTACTGTGTAAAATGTAAGAGGAGTTCAGGGAAGACAGGGCTTTTTGCATAAAAAACGTCATTTTTCGACCCCCATTTGACCCCCCGGAGCAAAATCAAAATTCCGAAACCTTACTGCACATCTACATGACACTCCAAACCATCTCCCAAAAGATGATTAGCCTACTGTGTAAAATGTAAGAGGAGTTCAGGGAAGACGGGGCTTTTTGCATAAAAAACATCATTTTTCGACCCCCATTTGACCCCCCGGGGCAAAATCAAAATTCCGAAACCTTACTGCACATCTACATGACACCCCCAACCATCTCCCAAAAGATGATTAGCCTACTGTGTAAAATGTAAGAGGAGTTCAGGGAAGACGGGGCTTTTTGTATAAAAAACGTCATTTTTCGACCCCCATTTGACCCCCCGGGGCAAAATCAAAATTCCGAAACCTTACTGCACATCTACATGACACCCCCAACCATCTCCCAAAAGATGATTAGCCTACTTTGTAAAATGTAAGAGGAGTTCAGGGAAGACGGGGCTTTTTGCATAAAAAACATCATTTTTCGACCCCCATTTGACCCCCCGGGGCAAAATCAAAATTCCGAAACCTTACTGCACATCTACATGACACCCCAAACCATCTCCCAAAAGATGATTAGCCTACTGTGTAAAATGTAAGAGGAGTTCAGGGAAGACGGGGCTTTTTGCATAAAAAACATCATTTTTCGACCCCCATTTGACCCCCCGGGGCAAAATCAAAATTCCGAAACCTTACTGCACATCTTCATGACACCCCCAACCATCTCCCAAAAGATGATTAGCCTACTGTGTAAAATGTAAGAGGAGTTCAGGGAAGACGGGGCTTTTTGCATAAAAAACGTCATTTTTCGACCCCCATTTGACCCCTCGAGGCAAAATCAAAATTCAGAAACCTTACTGCACATCTACATGACACCCCCAACCATCTCCCAAAAGATGATTAGCCTACTGTGTAAAATGTAAGAGGAGTTCAGGGAAGACAGGGCTTTTTGCATAAAAAACGTCATTTTTCGACCCCCATTTGACCCCCCGGAGCAAAATCAAAATTCCGAAACCTTACTGCACATCTACATGACACCCCAAACCATCTCCCAAAAGATGATTAGCCTACTGTGTAAAATGTAAGAGGAGTTCAGGGAAGACGGGCTTTTTGCAAAAAAAAACACACACCATTTTTCGACCCCCATTTGACCCCTCGTGCAAAATCAAAATACCGAAACCTTACTGCACATCTACATGACACCCCCACCCATCTCCCAAAGGATTATTATGCTACTGTGAAAAATGTTGGTGGATTTCAGTGAAGACGGGGCTTTTTGTATAAAAAACGTCATTTTTCGACCCCCATTTGACCCCCCGGGGCAAAATCAAAATTCCGAAACCTTACTGCACATCTACATGACACCCCCAACCATCTCCCAAAAGATGATTAGCCTACTTTGTAAAATGTAAGAGGAGTTCAGGGAAGAAAAGTGTGACAGACGGACGGACGGACGGACGGACGGACATGAGTAACAACAATATACCCGAACTTTCTTTAGAAAGTGCGGGTATAAACATACAAAGTTTAACTCTGTAATATTGTAAAACTGAAGATCCCATTGAAAGTAGTCAGATTACTTTGAATGATCAAATTCTCGTTAAAGGTCTGTTAAAAAGTGAAAATTGTATTATTTTAGCCTGTTATAATATGCTTCTTGAAGAATGTGAAAAGAACAAAAAATATACATAATTGGTTAACAAATATAAAACAAATATTTGAAATTGGGCTGGGCAATCTTTGATATACTCAGGAAAGTATAAAGTGCAAATACATTTCCTCATTACTAAACAGAGAATTGTAGATATGTTATTCAAACAAGTTTCGAGCAAATAAATTGATCATCAAGGTACAACATTATTAAGCACATTATTGATAATTAATTTTTCTCTCCAATATTACTTAACAAAAGCTATTTCAACCAAATATAAAAAGCAATTTTAAAAAGTAAAATACGTATGTCTTGCATTATTCAGCTATTGGATAGGGTCGTAACAATAACATACCAGTAATTAAAAGATATTGTGAATTGAGCCACCTATAGATATCGAGGATGAATTTCATTCAATTTTTATTAAAATGTCCTCAATTTAGTGATATTAGATGTCGATACATTTTCAAGTTAATGCAGCTGCTCAGCGTATCAATTTTTAATTTAATTTAATCAATATTTTATTATGTTAGATTACATAATTGGATTGGACATCAGGCATGGCCTATATAAGTCTTCTCCAAGGTAAAGGTTACAAATGTTAAGAATATTGACAATGATTTACAATGATGGAATAAAACTTATTAAGTTACATATTATTTTCTTTTGTTAACTTTACATGGGAAAACAAAGCGAAAAAAAAATAGATTAAATTATACAGAAGAATTTTTACTAAGTTTGTATACTCGCTATGAAATATAATGATAAGGAAATAAAAAAGTGCAAACAAACAGCAAACAGAATAAGTAAATAAATAAAGTGCAAAGGATAAATATGCAAAGAAAATACAAAACTGAAGAAAGAGTAACATTTATAAAAGACAAATAAATTTTCATCAAGCAACAACACTGAGTAAGGAAAAAATAAGATAAAAAAGAAAGAAAACAAAAAACAACAATAAAGTGCAAAGACAAATATCCAAAGTAAAAATACAACATATACATGGAACATGGAAATGCTGAGACGTAAATTAAATGTAATTATAAGAAATATCAGGATTTATTTTTTACTTAATTATGAAATACCACAAAATCTTTTTGAAGACGTGATGTACAGTTGGACTGCTTCAAAAATTGAACAGTTAATTTTATAAGGTAATTGCCTATCACCAAATAGCAAAGTATTCGAAATTTGATCAGGAGACATGCTTTCTAATTCTATTACATTCTGAAAACTTTCAAAAAGTATCATTCTCTGATTAATATATGCAGGGCATCCTAAGAAAAAATGATAGTTATCCTCGCTCAGATATCCGCACTTAGAACAAGATGCTACTTCACTTAGATACTGATGATATAGGTGAACATTTAAATTACTTGATTCATTTCTTAGTTGACAATGTAGAATGTTTTCCTTGCGACTGCCATAATTAAATTATTTTATCTACAGAAGGTTTCTTGAGGACATTCTTAAAACTAGAATAAGATTCAATACATTTTGTTTCTAGTGGTAAATTGTTCCATAATTGAATAGTAGAAGCAGAAAACTGTTAAAATATGAGACTGTCCTTGCTTGAGGTATGACAAAATTAAAATTATTAAGATTTCTAAGATTGTAACCATGATTTGGTGGCACAAAAGGAAGGACCATTTCTTGTAAATAGAGAGGGACTATACCATAAACAGTTTTATAGAATAACAAGAGTTTTTGTCTTTTCCTTCTCTTAATCAATGGTTCCCAACCTAATTCTAAACACAGAGCATTTCTAGATGAATTTTTCCTAAGTCCTGTTATTATTCGGGCAGCTTCCACTTGTATATTTTCTAAAAGATTTGAAAGTTCTTGTGAGCAATTATCCTAAACAATGCCACCATATTCTAGAATGGGTCGAATAAAAGCAAAATAGACTTTTACCAATGCACTTCTATCTAGCAGATGTTTCAATATTCTTAGAAGATTTAGCCGAGAACAGGTTTTTTCATATCAATTATTTAGATGAGATGACCATTTGGCATCACTTTGGAAAAGAAGTCCAAGATGACAGTGTGTTCTAAATTCACTAATAATACTACCATTACAGCCAAATTGGATTGGTGGATGGTTATTTGAACTTCTTGTAAAATTTACATTACAGGTTTCAGTTGGATTAAAATGTACAGCCCATGTTGAAGTCCATTTTTTAATTTTATCTAAGTCGATGTAAGTAATATTGCTGCTGCATTGACATGTAATTATCTACCACTATAAACAGTGATGTATCATCTGCAAATAGCCTTGTATTATTAACTAAATTATCAGTTATGTCATTAATATATAGGAGGAATAGAAAAGGACCTAGAACAGACCCTTGAGGAACACCCGCAGATATAGCTTTAAAATTTGAAAAGAACCCATTTAAAGCCACTCTTTGAACTCTGTCATCTAAGTAATTTTCAATTCATTTCAATAATGTACCTTGGATACCATAAGATTCTAATTTGAAAAGTATACAAAAGTATACCTTTATGCCAAACTCTATCAAAAGCCTTTGAAATATCACAGAAAATGAATCTAACTTCTTTGCCTTGGTCTAAATTAGATATAATTGTATTATAAATTTCCACTAATTGGTTGATAGTTGAGTCATTTGGTTGGAATCCTGACTGGTATTTTGTTAAAATATTGTTTTCTAAATTCTAATATAAAATTGTACAAATATTTAAAAATAATTTTTTCCATAATTTTGCAAACAGCACTAGTTAGTGAAATTGGCCTGTTTTTTGGTAAATGTTTTAGTTCAAATGACTTATTAAAAAGTTTTACCAGTGGTTTACAAATGGAGGAGGATAATTGTTTAAGAATATTTGGTGTTATACCATCTGGGCCAGGAGGTTTGTTTACATTTAAATTGTTTAATTGATCAGCAACATCTTGTTCAGTGACAATTTTGTTTTCAATGGTTGCTAAGGGAGGACCAGGACCATGCTCAGGCAAGGTTTTACTTACATCGATACTAGAAACATTTGAGTAAAAATTATTTAGTGGTTCTGCCTTTTCTAATGGATCAAGTAAAATCTGACCATTTCATTTTATAGGAGGCATAGGTTTATGTTTGTTTGAAAGTTTAGCAATTAATTTTGTAATTCGCCACCATTTACCTGGTGGTATATCTTTATTAAGTATTTGAGAAGTAAGTTTTTGCTTATACTTTTCTTTTGCATTTCTAACCATAGAAATTACCTCATTTCGCAGCTCTCTGAAACGACGTCATAAGTTTGGGCAATCTTTACGTTTTGCTTTGTGTAATTTAGATACTTATCTTAACCTGTTAACCATGCTTTTAATGTTCGTGAATGTGTCACAAAATCATTTTCTGCCTAATGTATAGGTAGAAACTGTGTATTACTAAAGTAAATTACTATCTAACATTATATACGACATATTTTTATATTGCCATGCCACACAACCTATTTTTATGTTTGGTATATTTACCTAATCCTATAAGATGTATGTCTTGAGCAATAAGAATTATATTATTCTTACGTAACTTTGTAACAGTGAAATTAGCAGTGTACATTGAATGTATTACTGAGAAAGAAATAATTCATATTGGAACAATACCTCCTAAAACAAAGCTATTGGTCAGGATACTATTAGTCACAAGACGTTAAAATCAGAAAAGTTAACTATTGCTAAACCGCTTTGTTTACTGTTTAATAGATCTTTGAATAAATTTAGGTTTATTTTCAAATAAAGCAATTTATGTTAAAAATTTCGTGTATGTATTTTTGTGTTTGTAAATGTGTTTATCTTTTTGTTATTTTACACAACCTTTAATTTTTAAACCCGGTTTTTACTGTGATCTAGTTTTATCGGGTCCATAAATTTTATCAAGGCCTTAGCTGTCTCAGCCAATTACGAGGGCCGTTCAAAAATTACGCGGACTGTGCTATTATTTACTCTTATAGACGTCATATAGTTATGAAATTTCACAGAAATATGTATCTTAAAGATTCCAATAGATTTTGGGCAAGATTTTTGTATTTTAGAAAAATTCTACTAAACTTTTCGGTGTGTTGATAACGCGGATGGAGAGGTACGAAGAACGACAAAAATTTGAAGCAAAAGCATGCGGAATTCAAAATTTAACTCATTAATTTTCTATAATTCGCGATATTTTTCGTCAATTTTCTCAAATGTATCTTTAAATTGCTCTATTATTATGTATTTAGGTTTCCGACATGATAATTGAAGTACTAACAGATTCCAGTGAAAACGACTGTGAAAATGACGTCTCCGGAATTGACGGCGCACCACACTTTTGTTAAATTATGTGTAATGCTCGAGATATCGCCAACATAGATCCAAAATATGCATAATAAAACATATAGTAAACTAGGGTATTCGTGACATTCGTCACAAATAGCTTATTGAAATTTTAGACCATTAGACCTCTGTGAAAAGCTATACGGGAGGACGGGAAAAAGATTATCGACGAAAACTTTATCCGGACTATAAAGAACGTGATTGAGAGTGACCAATGTCACACTATATCTCATAAATACCTGCAATGTTTTGTTTTAAAACAAAAAAAGAATATTTTTACTTGTTTAATAGATTTTAAGCTTGACAAGAAATGGTGTTTGGATGTTGATTAGATAAGGTAACTCAAACTGTACAGGTACTCTTGGGAAAATATTGAGAAAATGAAAGCTTAATCACATATTTTTTTATAATGCCCGTGACATCGAAGATTTTGCTGCTCCGTGACTTAATATTCAAAATTGATACCAATTTACAACATTTTGATATGAAATTTTGAAGACCATATAAGTAAAGTTTCTTTTATATTATGTGTGACATTTTGCCCGATTATGTCGTCAAAAATCTTGTGATATGTGTAAAAAATCTTAAAATGTATATTCAAATCTGCATGCAACAAAAACATCTACAAAATGCACGTATTCTACCATCTACCATCTAATGAACGTATTCAAACACAAAATATATAGAGAAAAAACAATAGACTTGATAATTATACAAAATATCTAAAGATGTTCACAGTAATAATTTTTTTGTAGAATACAATGTCAAATTATAATAAGGGTAGAAACGATCAGAACAGAGGGATGAATGTAGTGTAATTTTTTTGTTCATTAGGTCTTTTTTATAGATAAACAGTTGTATATTGCTCTTTGAATATTACAAATACTGTTTCATAAGCTTTTTATTCACTTTATATTTTGATACTGACACTTAATTATGCAGTTTTTTGACAAATAAAATGATATCTGTATTGACATCTCGAATCATTCCAAGCATAATTGTACCTCCCAAACAAATGCACTCAATGCTCTTGGCTAGAATTAGGTTCTCCAGGCCCCCAGTTAGAATAATAAAACCTGCTGTTACTACCCATCCATTTCCAGACTCTTTCAGTAAAGATATCAGTGCCTCCAATTCAAAATTTTCCTGTAATTTGAAAATTTTTGCTCTTGTTAAGATAGAAGAAACATAATATCGGGGACAATGAAAAAGGAAAAGAATATGACTCCCGCAAAGACGAAGTTAGAAAAAGAACAACACAGAAGAAATGTTTTTGTTGTTTGTTGTTTAACGTTCCTTTCGAAAATATTTCACTGCCGGCAGAGAGCTGCAAATAAAAAAAGTCCTATACTTGGCATTCATAGCCATTGAGCAGAAGAAAAGTAGGAAACCAAAAGTCTGGCGTAAACACAGGTATATTTGTTGTCCCCCGATTCTCAAAGTGGGGGATATTAATTTTGGTCGGTTCGTCCGTCTATCCGTCTGCATCTCTGTCTACATTACTTGCGTCTCCGAGCCATATCTTGATAAGCTTTTGAACTTTTGCAATGGAATTTTACACAGCAATTCCCTATGTTGAAGCAGAGCGTAAAACACCCTCTGGTGAGAGATTGGTTAAGAATACTGACAATAAAAAAGAATTAATAAAAGACACAATTTGAGGGAATTAAAATTGTAAAGACAACTTTTGCTCAATACTCAGATGCAAGCAAACGGTTGCAAGTGCCAGTTGGGGGATGTTTACATAGACTACAGTCTATCATATAGTTTTTACTTCGGAGATCTTCTACTTCGGAAATTGTGTAAGCGAGTGTCAAACATACATGTAGCATGCTTTTTGTCGAATCTCGCTCAAAATATTGTGTTAAAAAGACAAAGTTGACAATCAAAGAAGAAAAGGGGATTGTGTTGCAAAGTTTAATGGCATAAATTCGTCAGGTATTTTAACCAAACTTGTGGGATAGATGAAGGCTCAAGAGAAGTTAATTTTAGGGTGCCCCATATTTTCTCTTAAATCAAAAACGCACCGACACAGTAGTAACCCCACTGTAACTCAACATATTCGCAAATTTTAACGTAGGGAAAATAAATAAGATTGTACATGTCTATGTACGAGGGTTGATCCAAAAGTAACGTCACAACTTTGATAAAATTGCTATAAATCGACGTAAAGCAACAAAATTATACATGATGGAAGCATTAATTATTTCAAATGAGACCTGAAAAATTCAAAGGTATATGATGTATAATTTTTAAAATATCGGATTTTAATCAATGCACGTTTATGGTAGTCGCCGCACCTAAATATAACGCCATATGACGGATACACACCGTCATACTTTTAAGCGTTTCCCCTTCGTTTCATTAAACAATATTTGTAATTCGCAAACACTTTCACCAATTTCACTTTCTTTAAGAATTCTTGGTACTATTATACACTCACTCTTTTCATTATTAAGCCCTCTGTCAAATTTTGTTGAACAATAGCATAAGACAAATTTAAAAATTCACA
>NW_026931025.1:0-45732 GCF_032062105.1 Saccostrea cuccullata | reverse complement strand
GTGATTAATGATCTGCTGACCTGCCTCACAATCTCTACATCCTAAGGCAAACCTCATCATAAATTGTTCCTGAATAATTTCAGGTGAGAACATCATCTGAAATTTTTCAGGAGGTTTTTTGGGCTGTATCCATTACCCTGTCCCCCCATTGTTCTATGGGCTCTTCAGGTCCTTGTATAATAGAATTAAATTCTAACTGGGAGGCTGCCGCAGGGAAATCTTTCCAAATCTTTCTTCCATTCGGAGAATAACTTCTTGGAAAGTAAGTCGGGTACCCCTGCGGCGCAAGATGTCAAAATATTTCAACGCTGAACCCTCCAAGGTAAGACTAAGGGCAAATAAACAATCAGCATCCCCCCAACCATGATACTCAGCAATTGTCGAGAATTTAGAGTAGAAAGGACCCCACTCTACATCGCCATTGTACTTAAGAGTGTGTCTCAGAGAAAAACATGCAAAATCTGAAAAATCGTCCAGGAGGGTCTACAAAACTTTTCATTTTATCATATATTTTTAAGGTCTAGGTTGTCTGAGGATCTAAAATTTAAATTTGAAAAGTGTGCCACGTGTTTCTATTTTTAGTAACAGCCCTGTTTCTATATTTAGCAAAAATTGGCATAAAATAGTAGGTGCAAATATGAAAGTTTGAGACCTTGCAAAATCAATTGAAAAATTTTTGCAATGCCAGATATTAATTATATCATCAACACATACATGTCAAAGATGAAAAGAAATTATTTTTCACAATGATTGCATCTATATGTATTCTAGTATCGAGCCACGAGTAAAGCTAAATTTAGAACTTAAGATTTATTATCCGTGTTTAGTGCAATGGTACAGCTTAAAGGGAGAAAATAATTTGATCTAATAATGTGCTTTATAATATTTTATTTATGTTCTATCAAATATTAAAAATTCACTGATGGCTTTTAATAGGACATATAACAAATAATTGGTGGAAATGATGACCTTTCGATGTTAGCCAAGCTCTCCATTTGTATCTTAAAATTGTTCAAATGTAATGAATATTGCTTCAATTGATGATTAATAATTTTATTTTAATGTAAATAAATGCTGAAAAAGACAATCAAAATTAAAACCGTCGTGAAAGTTTAAAATATTTACCAAAATTGATAAAGAAAGATAATAAAATTAGTGTTTTTTGTGTGTTGAAGAGTTATCTCCCGTAGTAGAACTCTCCGTACAAAAAAGGGAGAAAATTATATTGCAACACTGAGGGGGCAGAGGAACAATATGATTTCAGCAATTTTTCAAACATTTCAAGCAGTGATGGCCCAATAAATTCATTTAGAAGAATACACTAAGGATCTTTCAAACCATATGCGTTTACTCAAGTCTCCGAACATACCCTAACTGGGTTGTATGGAAAATTTATGATGTACCAGAGGCGATCGTTTTGCTGCATTCTCTACTGCTGTAGGCCTATAGAAATGGTATTTTTTCTATTGACACTACTAGCACATTAAAATTATAAGTATGTCCAAGACAATTAAGGATTAAAATGGCAAAGAATTAAGTCAAAGTGCTGCCGTCCAGATCAAAAGGAAGAAAGCAAAAGCAGACCGATGGGCTACCCCTACCTTTGTAAAGAATACTGATTGAAAATGAGGGAGACAATATACCAGTTCAGTTGAATCAGGTAGGACAAAATTTTCAGTTGGAAGTTAAAAAAATGATTGTATGAGTTTGGACCAAGGAGTATGACAGTGGTTTTAAAAGAGGAAATAGGTATATTTTGATACATGCAAGGACAGTTTTCAAAATTTAGCTGATCATACAAATATTTCGTCACCATAATTACATAAAGATTTATACAAAATTAAATTGAGTGCCTAAAAATTTTTCAAATTGATGATATTTTGAAAATCAAGAAAATTGATAAAAATCATTAAAATATACTGTCACTCATAAAGTTTACACTGAAAATTTTAGCATGTATATGCACTAGACAGTATATGCTTGCAAGTACACCAGGTGTATTATAGAGGTTTTAAACATCTCCCATATATTTTATAATTCATCTCTTGAATTATACATTATTTACAATTGATTAAAATTCTTTCTCATAGCAACAGTTGTCCATGTGCTGCAGTATTTATTGGATCCAATCAAATCAGAAGAGAAACCCCTGAGAAGCAAATTCATATGGTAAAGTGTAGAGCTAGAAAATTAATAATTATATTTTTCACTGGTCACTTAGGCTATCACCTTGATTTTTTAATTACTCAATACTCCAATAACTCTTATTATCCCACTGGGCCAGTTGATTTTAAAAGAACTGGCCAAAATGCATAACTACCGTATAAGTTGAATTATTAGCGAGGGTTTAATTTTGGCATTATTAGCGAGGGTGCCAAGATCGCTAAAATTGAATGTCGCTAAAAATTAATTGCGTTTTATTTGTAAAAGCTTCATTGATATGCATTTCAAAACATCTCGCTAAAAATAAATTACCAGTTTTAAGGAAAAATCTCTAAATTTGCATCTCGCTAAAATTTCCACTTATACGGTATAATTTAATAATTTATAGTACATGTAATACCTGTTTATATTACAAGAATTATGATACTTTGTAATAGTTCAACATACATGTAACAAAACAAACCAAAAGTCTCTGTTGAGACTGTAGCTCTATTTGTTTGTTCTAATAACAAACAGAAAAGGGAAGAAAAAAGTAGCATTTGGGTCTAGAATAATGATTTTTTATAAAGCCTCTTTTTGTGGCAAGATTGCAATAAAACCACAACTGTAGGAGCTGCTTTTATAAAATTTTAGAAAATTTTCAATTTTAGTTACTGTGACAAAATCATTCATCAATATAAAAAAAACAAAAACAACAATTTTTCTCTGTGTAGTTTATTTGCCAAATTATATTATAATCAGACTAAAACTGTATTTTAAATAGCCTTTTGAAAGTATTTCACAGAAATTTCTATTTTTTATTAACTATGGCAACACTGTTCATCAAAATAAAAAAAAACCCATACATTATCTTCTAATTTGTAATTTAACCGTTTACAAAGGTTACTGCTTTCTTAAGAATTTTTCACTTATATGGAGACATCACTGTTTGCTGGTGAAGACCTATATACTGGGCACTCAGGGCCATTGAGTGGTGAGGGTTCTTTATCATGCCAGCGCCTACCATGACACGGGACCTAAGTTTTCAAGGTCATACCGGTTATCCGAAAGACCTATGACTATCACCTCTTCTGATGCCGAGCGCTTGGTGAAGGAACAGTCACTACCTATTACTTCTTAGGTTTGACGTGGCACCGGGAACGAGAATCGAACCCGGGCCGGACCTCCCGATCATGAAGGGGACGCTCTACCACTAGGCTACCGTTAACGGTCCTATTATGAAAAGTACACTTAATAGTTAGTCTTAAAATAAATCACCGCCTTCATCTAAAGTAAATTGTTTATGATGCATTTTAATTCATATTTTAGGTAATACAGGGATTTCTAAGAGTGTAGGATCACAGGAGTGGAACTGTTTTATTTACCCAACACCTTGAGCTGACTGATCAAGGGAAATATGAAGCAGTTTACAGATGAAAGTTCTGCTGGAAGCACAGAGATTAATACTGAACAATACATGTTTAACCTCCGTTCGGACTCATCATAACAGAAAGTATTTTCAAAATGTTGCAATCACAAAAATCTTCTGGGAGTTGGAAATCAGTCTTACAGAAATTGAAGATCAAGTAGGAACACTGCAGCAAATTTATATGCTACAAAATGTGAAAGTATTAGATAGTCTCAAAATTTATTGATACAAACAGTCAAATCCAGTAGAGTTGATAATGGAGTCCAGAGTGAGCCAACAGGAGAAAGCATGGGTTTGGCACTGGAGAGCAGAAGAAAGCAAAACAATTCTCCAAGAAAGAAAAGGACTACTTGTGCATGATATGCAAAGAATGTGACAGAACAGGAAAATGCCCCGATAGTGTCTTATTGGCAGATGAGCTGAAGAAAGTAACTGATAAAAATGGTGAAAGACTTTTTAAGAAAGACAAATAGCTAAATATTTCACAAGTAAGACTGTAAGAGGATATATTGCCTCATATATTTGTCAAAAAAATCTAAGAGTGTCTCTGTACCTCCCTCTGTATAAAGTCAATTGTTGTCTGCAAGTTGTTTTGAAGATGTTTGTATTGATGAGGATGAAAAACTTGCAGAGATTGTTTCTGCTTTAAACTCGAATGAATATGAAGATCAAATGACTTGTATGGTTTACATCTGTAAATATTCAGTAAGTTTATAACCTGTATAATCACATATTTTGAAAGAGGGGAATCGAGGATTCAGGAAAACAAATATTGATATGTGGAAATTTTGATTTTATTTTGCAGTTGTTGAAGTGTTGAGTAGTAATTAAGCATAAAAATTATATATTTCATGATAGTCATAAATTTTTGGGTCTCTACATGCACCAAATACTTTGAAATTAGCCCCCCCCCCACACACACACACACACAAAATTTAGAACCTTGGAAATTAAAGGTTCCAATATACTGAACCATGGTATTGATTTTGACATTCTTACATTATGATCAAAAGTTTCATGATCATTAAAATGTTAGAATTCTGATTGTTACAGCATTTTCAGTTTGATGGGATATCAAAATGAGTTCTTTAAATTTATAATCTCTGTTGCCAACATCACAATATGACTTCTATCAAAGAATGTATGAATCATTATAGAAGTAATTAGTTCCCAATACAGTGTAACATGTTTTGGAATCAAAAGAGAATGAAATTAACTACAGTAACTGTAAACATGAATTTATTTTAAGTGTGTTTACTGTAACCAACATTATGTACATGAAGTTCATGTATTACATACCATATATTGTAGAATACGAATATCGCAATGCTTATTTTGACCTTTATGCACTTGTTTTCTGAATTCTATTTTAAGAGAGCTATCACATTCAAAAGATGTAGAAAAATAATCAAACTTATTAATTATTACAGAAGTTTGGTTTTGTTTACTTAAAACATTTACAATATTCTTTTCCTTACATGTTAAGTTTAAGAGATGTTAGAGGAATCATAATATTGTGTGTAACACCCCCCCTCCCCCCACACCCACCCCTTTCTAATGGATTATTTTGATTTATAGAGGTGTTATCTATTGAACTGTAATTAACATGTTTAATTTTTAATATACAGACATGAATGTTACCACAAAAAGATTTTTATTTAATGTTTTGAAAAGTTTTGAAGTATTTTATGTATAACACTTTAAGTATTTTTGATACCTTGAGTGTGAAAAATTAACTAACTTTGACATTCAATAAATACTAAAGTTTAAATTTGCCATCAGCAATTTTTTCATATTTTGTTCACATAATCATCCTTAACAATAAGCAGTAAAATTTTCTAGATTAAAATTTCCATTATGGCAGTTAGTGTTATTTCAATTTATTAGAAAATTGACATTTTTTCAAAAATATGGAACATTGCCAATTTTATGACCTTTTTGCACTTAAACACAATGAATGTCAGTCATTTTTACTATGCACTTAAAAAGTACTAACCTGTGTTCTTTTATTTCAAAATTAAATATTTTGATAATAATGAGAGTTGCAGTTTTAATTCTTCTCCAAATGACTAAAAAGTATAAAATATGACCTGAGATTTTGTTGCATAAGAACTATTTTTAGTAACAGGTCATATAAGGTATACTGGTATGGTTGGCACATTAAAAATTTGTCCAATTTCCATTCATGCATACTAGATTTAGCTCGCAAAATTTGAAGGCAATTGGAGAATCTTGCTACTGAACCATTTTGCATGTTTTTCACTGAGACACGCTCTTAACACCCTTTACCTCTGTGGGTATACTCCTACTTACCCCATTTCTACTACCTGGTCACAGGATGAAAAGCCATGTTTCCCAAATTTGGAAACCCGATGGAAACATATGGGAATCGTGACATCAGTAGTTTCCATATAGTTTCCATTTTATGGAAACCACATAGTGGTTTCCACATAGATTCCCGATATGGAAACAATCAACCTGTGGTTTCCCGTAACTTTCCCAAGATAGGAAACCATGGAAACATACCCAGGTGGTTTCCACATAGATTCCCGACATGGAAACAATCAACCTGTGGTTTCCCGTAAGTTTCCCAAGATAGGAAACCATGGAAACATGCCCCGGTGGTTTCCATGTAGATTCCCGATATGGAAACAACCAACCTGTGGTTTCCCGTAAGTTTCCCAAGATAGGAAACCATGTAAACATGCCTTAGTGGTTTCCATACAGATTCCTGACATGGAAGCCACCAATGTGTAGTTTTCCCCATGTTTCCCAGGCAGGGAAACTTTGAAAGTATATCTCAATGCTAACCACCTACCTTTTCTTTTACAAAAAGTTAAATATTTAATTATGTTAACATATTTTTACCAATTATAGAAATATTTCAAAAGTGTTTACATGCTGTATCAAAATAATTAACTTCAAACAGTTAAAATAACTAGATATGTATTTCTATGTGATTAATTTAATATTTCAGCACCGTGAACGCAATTCAATTTTAATTTAATTTTATTGAACTGAATTGTATTTGATTTAATTAAATTTTGAACTTGATTTATCACATAAGTTTTGGTAAACTCGTATAAAATGCGTGAAGTGGAATAGAAAAAAGTAAGTGCATGCAGTTATGTAGAAATCAATCATTTCCGATCCCACTTTCTTGAAGCTGTCTATGATGAATGTTCCTTGGAAAAAATGGAAGAGCTAAGGAAGGGTACATTTAATGAAATTATTTACAGAAAAGGTTTACTAAAAAGATCGATTAAAAAGTAAATAAAGAAATATGTCAAGTTACGATTACTGATTAAGGACAGGTGAAATGTTCCTCAATAAAATAATTAATTTTTTTTTTCCAATATTTTGCAATTGACATTGAAGAATTATTTTTACATATTTACATGTTTTCACAAGACATCAAGGTACCTTACCAGGCATTTGTGTTAGATACCAGAGGTTGGCATTTCTTATATATACCGGGGTAATCCGTCAGGAAAAAAATACTTCAGTTGGTTTGTCAAAATTACATTTTTAGTGTTTCAAGTTTTTAAATACAAGTTTAGAAAGTGATAAAGATTTTGTTTTAATATGAATTAATATATTAATATAAACTGGTCAGATTAGAATCATTCATCGATTTGGCTGGGGGTTAAAAATTATCATACTAATACTTTACTATTAATAGTGAATATTGTTTGTTTTTTTCTTAATTTATTAAATTATTATTTTTATTATTGGGGTAGGTGGGTTGCTTTTCATTTTTCCCTGAGACCCCCCCCCCCCCCCCCACACACACACAAAATAACGCTTTTGAAAAAGTCACTATGGTCGGCCTGTGTAATTAGGGACACTGGTCCTCACGTGCCATTTCATGTGGAGACACGTGCCGCGAAGACACCTGTCACTGTGTATTTTTTGTATATTCTATGTGAATTGAGACGGTTTTGTACCTAAAGGGAACAATAGGCTGTTGTCAAGCATGTACACACACAGACTCCGACCGAAAATCCCTTTGAATTAAGATAATGATTCGTGTTTCTTTTATCATTAAAAAAATTGTATATTCCATAAATAAAGTTATACAAGAGAACATATTTATAAAATAACCTTCATTCAAGAAGTTCAATGAAAGAACAAACTATTTAGAATTTTTATTTCAATTTTCATTACTGATTTAAAATAAAACTATCCTCTTTAGAAATTAAATAATTTTCTATAGGTATTGTCTATTGAATAGATCTTAATTCTCGTCGTGTATAATTATATTAAATCAGAATCAATAATAATAAGAGATAATAGATCAATGTGAAATCAAAACTGTATTTAAAATTGTTGATGGGTTTTTGTGTGAAATTTGTAATCTAACGTACCACATAGACATTTATTAGATAAATGTATATAATATAATTCATCACATAAAACTTTTTTTTCTTTCCTTTTTTTTGCTTAAATATGTACGCAGATCCCCGTGTAGTAAACGCCTGCACTTTTCGCATGAAATTACAATGTAGGGTCCTAAAGGCACATACATTATATTTAACAAACTTTAAAATTCTCAGCACCTTTTTTTTTTCTCCAAAAGCCATTGCTTTAGATAAAGAAAATTCTATAATATTTTGCAGGATTTTGTTTTTCTTAAGAACAATGGCTTTTAAAGTAGTACATGCTACTAAAGGCAATCTATTAAAAAAATTAATTGTATAATTAATTCATTGTATAATTGTCACAGTTGTATTTTTGTTCAGTTTTTGTTGATTTCATTCTATAAAGGTATGAAGTTTGTCAATACTTCAACAAACATTTCTTTATCTATGTTGTGCACTACTTTATTTTTATTCGCCGACATGCTACTCTTTAAAAAAAAAAAATTGGGTGACTAATAGACTCGATCTTCAGGCCTGTAGGAAAGAAATTTCCTTTAGAGCAATAAACTAACCGGGATTTTATTTTTACTAACATACCTTACCAGATTTCTTAACGAAAAAAAAAAAAATTATAGAAATAGAGGGCGGGACCAGCTCAAGCTGTATGCATAAGTACAGCCCTGCACATCAACGAGTATAGATGACTTTCGACATAATCTTTCCCATGACTTCACTTATACCAATCACGACTAAAATACTGAATCAACATACTGTTGTATTTTCCTGCCTTTGATAAGATGTTAGTTTTGTTCCACCTAGAGATATAACTCTCCTAAGAAAAAGGTTTTCAACATTCTGATTCATTTAACAATTTTACGTGTTAAAATTATGTGGGAAATTTTGTTTTTTAGCTTTTTTCCGTGTTAAAATGATGTGGGAATTTTTTTAACTAAAGGCCAAGGAGTTTAAAGTACAATGTACATGGAGCAATTAGAGAAAAGTCGAGCAGGTCCACCAGTAATATTGATAGCATGCGCAAAATCTAATTAAACCCCCAAAAGGAGGGAGTTCAATTAGGAATTTAACCCCCCCCAATAAAAAAAACCACAATAATTTATTAGCAATGAATTATTAATCACCGAACTTTTCAATCATCACTATTGAAATAAAAAAAAAAACTGTTCTTGATAATCATATTATAATTGTAGCTAATTTTCATGCCTTTTAGGATTCCTGTGGAAAGTTCACAATAAAGAAATGTGCTTTTAAAAATTTAACATCTTTTGGTGTGACATTATAAATTCATAATCATACATGTAACAGTTAAAAGAAGCGGGGAGAGGGGGGATCACGTTCAGCAAGGACGGCCATTACCAACAACCAAGCCCCGAAACCCATATCACGAAGGCAAATAAGTTGAGGTGTCAAACAAGAAACAATTTTTTTCTGCTCTTGCATCATGTATTTAATTAACCGCTTTTTTCTAAATATACAGTACTAGGCCTACAAATCATATCGGCAAAAATATTTAGGAGCCGCTCTTTTTATTCCATGAAAAGCGGAAAACTTAATTGAATTCTAATATAAGATCTCATAATCACACTTAATCAAGTTTATATTTCCCATCCTGCATCGCTCTCTGGGCGCTTTATTTCATTGGTCATTTATAAAGAAATACGTTTAGCTCATTCTGGTGGATTATTCTACACACATGTTCTCAAAAAAACACAGATTATATGTTTTCAAATTCACGCAGATAATTGCTGTACGACTTTATAATTGCTGTCATGAAATAAATCTCACCTTTTGATCTCCAACTAATTACAATTAAATAGTTGAACACACATGCTCAGCAAACGGGCACAATATTAACATTTACGATCCGTTACCTGTGGCATCGCATATTATAAAGTCATGATTTTGAGCATACAACACGTATTTATATCTAAGATTTAATAAATGATCTTAATTTATTACAAAATGAATGAAATATAAAAAAAAGAGGGGAGATGTTTCGCACCGAAATCGGCGCGAATCATCCCGGCGCGAACAATCTCAGTGCGAAACAGAATAGGCGCGAAACATCCCGGATTCAATTTCCCGAGGCGCCTTTTTTGGAGGATCGAGAAGGACGAAGAAGAAGGTGTAAGCAGCTGGTAAATGTGAAAAGTTAAGATGGTTTCACCACCCAGTGTCTTTAAGACTGTGATAAATGCAATGACCAACGATGAAGGATTAGTGTACGTATATTTTTGTTAACTTTTTACGGTAAATAGTTGTAATATTTGGCAACAACAAATCTTCACTATCGGAGGCAACTTTTGTTCTGACGCCATTTTGAAAAAGTTGGATACCTAAGTTTTAAATTGTTAAGTGTATATATTGCAGAGAGAAAGAGAGAGAGAGGAAAAAATTTGAGACAGTGATATAGCATAACTTTGATTATGGAGGCCCCAAACTGCAAAGGCACCGTGCATGTACATGCTCTACAGGTATGTTGTAAAATGGCAACGTTTCGCTTCTTATCATGTTTATTAAAATGTATTCTCCATATATATGTTCTCTCTCTATATATAAATGAATTCTTTTCGGAATTAAAAAAAAATATTTTTAACCCCGCTCAAATTATCCGGATGATAATAGTTACACCGAGCATGGTTTCGTAGTTAAGTTCAGACTGTATAACATCCGGTTTGAATACATGTGTTTTCTGACTTTTCGGATAGCCAACTCTTGTTTTTTGGAACTTAGGACTTATGGCAAGGTATAAATTAAATATTTTTGGTTCAAAACTTTGATAAAAGCATCAATATTTTTACAAAAAGTGTCTTCAATCTCAGCTTATCCGATTATTCATGAAGGATATCCTCATCAGAACAGTAGAAATAGATTGTAGCAAATAGCATAACCCTTAATCATATGCATGTTGATGATATGGTAGTCTCGTTCAACCAGACTCTCGGCTGTCTCCGTAAATCTCCGACCACCCAGAGGGTCTGGTAAAGAATCATGTTAGCGTTTGTAACCGTCAGAGGGCGCTATCTTAACCCAAGTGAAAAAAATCCTCAAACAAATCACTTTAACAAATTACTAATGAATCAGTTTCTAATGAATCAGTGATTTGAAGATGATTTGTAAGTGATGCAAATTCCCATGCAAATGAGCTAACAAATCACTCTTAATAAATTGTAAGCAAATCACCCTGAAATCGCAACCAAATCACTTCAAACAAATTGCAAACAAATCATTTCAAATAAATTGCAAACAAATCACTTCAGTTTAACAAATCACTTCCAAATCACTCCAGGCGGATACACACTTGTAAGCATGATGCTCATGTGTAACCATCTCTCAAATATTTGAAACACATGCACATTTGTTGTATATTTAACAAAAAACTTTTGGCAAGAGTATTTTAAAATATAATTTTTTACTAAGACCTGTCCTCATTAAGATGACATCATGTATTTTAGATATACACACATGTACTTGGCTCCAAACCAAGAATATGATATAAGCATGAATTGTTGACTTTTAGAAGTTGGTAAATGCTTTATTATCTGAAATAAATATTTGTCTAGACACTTTGAAAAAGCCAGTACTTTGCTGAAGCTTATAGCTCTACATAGATTTTGTTTTCAACATTAATTGCCACCAACTTTGTTGTTGGTAGAGGAATAATAAATTGCATGTAATTGTATGGAATATTAAGTGGATCTAAGGAGGAAATGATATCATAATACAGTTATACATACCTTAAACCTACATATTCTGTAGGCATGGTTATGGAAAAACATAAGTTTCAACAAAAGGATAGAGGTATGAATCTAGAACAGCACAATCTAGCTCCTTTCATTTCAATTCAAATCTGAGTAATGAAAATTGGCGGTTGAGTTTCTAATACCGACCAATCAGCAAGCCAGGCGGAAGTTATGAAGCAAATCATTCTCAAATCACTCTGCAGAAGGACCATGAGTTTAATAAATCATTTGCAAATCATCCAGAAGAAAGACTAAGTTAACAAATCATCTTCAAATCACTTCGAAGAAAGACTAAGTTCAACAAATCATTTTCAAATCACTGAAAAAGAACGGCTAAGTTCAACAAATCATGAAGAAATCACTGTAGAAATTTCCTAAGTTTAACAAATCACTCGGAAATTGTCTGAAATGGGAAAGAAATCACAAGCAAATCACCCCTTCATAACAAATTGTAAGCAAATCATAGTCATCATTTTGGTAGAAAATGATTTGTGCATGATTTGTTAAATGAATTGCTTACAAATCACTGAGACAAATCACTATTAAGTGATTTTAGAGCAATTTGTAGGCAATTTGTAAGTGATTTGTTTGAAAAAATTTTCACTTGGGAATTGTTTTCATTTTGACGATCCTTTTTGAAAACAAACGTTATATGTGTTTCTTCTTCTGGATTGTGTCTTTGTATAAATAAACTAATCTTTAATTTGGGACACTAAACGAGAAACTGCTATATCAATCGAAGGAATGTGTATTACACATGTAGGGCTACACAACTTTCACTTTTGCTTTCGTACCGAATATCTGCAAGACACACACTTATACACTTACCTATAACTGGTGGGCATTACCGTAAACAATTTCAATCTAACAGCTTTAATTTTCAGACATATAACTTTTACATCTTTAAGTTATTTTTCTGCCGATTTATCATGTATTTATTTAAATCGTGTAGGTGTGTTCTTTTCAGCCAATCAAAAACTTTACCAGAATTTCAGTAAGCCTCGTTTTCGTGTTACAAACGATATTGCGTATCTTTACCAGACCCTCTGGGTGGTGGGAGATTTACAGAGACAGCCGAGGGTCTGGTTGAACAAGACTAATGATATGGAGGAAAAATATACATAAAAAAGTGAATGTAGGTGAAAGCCTGTCCATTTTTCTGAAGAGATTAGGTTTGTTTTATTGTTTATTGATATAGATTACTGCTCAAAAGATTTTTTTTTGTAATGTCTAACCTGTTGAGATGAAGATGTAAAAAAAGAAAAGCCTAATAGTGAATTAATATTGATAGTATGTCAAGAAATTTTATGCAAATGAATCATCAGCTTGAATTATCAGTTTTTTCACAATTATTGACCTGAGTAGGTCAATGTATAGCAAATAATGCACAATAAAACTCAGTCTTCGACAAATCCCGGGAGTCCGATGCCCGGGACCTGGTAAAATTGGAAGCGGGCATGTGGAAATTATACACCTACAAGCCCGAAGGGCATGTTAATTCTAAGGCATAAGCCTCTGTATAATTGAATTAAATAAGACCAATAACATAAAATGTACTTAACAGTCTTTGATTTTCCATCTAAGTGAACTAAAAAAAAATAAAATTTTACCGACATCTTATTTTACCGCGATTTCTAAGGAACTCTTCTGCAAAAGAGACACAAAAAGTGTACAGGTTGAAAACAAATGGCGAGAGTCGGAGAGAAAATTATTGATAGAATGGATTTTCAAATTATTTCCTTTGCATGATAAGGCAAATAAGAATAAAAAAACTTGATAAAATTCTGGGCATGTAAATATTTGTTCGGGCTTGCGTGATTGGTGATCACACCTGCCCGAAGGGCATGTGCTGAAAAAAAGATTTGGCGAAGACTGAAAACTACGTACATACATGTACACGGTATTGTCTTACTGAACAGATTTAGCTGTCATTAGGTCAAAATTGCAAATAATAACATGCTTCTTATATCTGTATATACAAGTAACCCTTGATGGCTTGAACTTCAATTTCTCAGAAGTTCTTGATCGCTTGAAGTGAGTCTCCGGTCCCGATTTTTTTCCTCTATATAACTAAGCAGATTTGCTCTTGATTTCTCGAACTCCTGATCTCTCGAAACCCTTGATCCCTCGAAGTCAAAATGCAGTCCCGCTGTGCTATGAATTTTACCCTTGATACCTTGAAGTGGCTGTGCGCATTTTTGAACTTTGTTGATGTGTTTTACAAGCGCATCTTGTTTTTAGCTCTACTGGTCAGAGACCAGAAGAGTTTATGTGATAGTAATGCGTCCGGCGTCCGTCTTCTGTCTGTCCGTCTGTCTGCAAACACTACTCCTCCTTAAATTTTAGTCTGATTTCAATATAACTTGGCAAACAAGTAGACTATACATAATTCTGTGCATCAGTCTTTGATAAGTACAAACCAGTAGAGCTACAGTCTCGACAGAGACCTCTGGTTATTTTTCTTCCATCCCGGTTGTTGCTAATGCTATTACATAATTAGTTTAAATTAGAATGCAATAGTATCTGGACATAATTTATCATTTCAGAGAGAAGAACACTGTGTGACGTTAAAAGAAAACCAGTGAGATAAAATCATAGAAAATGTAGGATTCAGGATGTGGTCATTTGGTAAGTGGTAATTCATTCTTGATTAGTATGTATATGACAATTGCCTGAAAAAAAGATTCTAAATTTTATTTAAATACTGAACTGTGGTATATCAGCTGTGAGCTACAAAGAGTTTTATGTAAAAGCTAGGGCTGAGACAATTTGCCCCCTCCATGTTATGTGTGTATTGCTATGATTGACATACAATCAGTTCTCTAATACATACACTTCAATAAAACTTTGTCATCTTGAACCTGAATTGAAAAGAAAAAAACTCTGAGATCTCTCGAAAAAAATGAATGAAAAAAAGGAAATGCTTATTAACTGATTTCTTGCTCGTCAGTATTTTGATTACTGAAAGGAAGCTCTAAAAACTGCACACTAAAGAGTTCTACTTTAATATCAGGTAGTTTTCTGAAGTTAGAGTGATCGGCCCTTAGATTAAGATTATGAAAAATGTTATTTTACATTCAGTTAGATTATTTTTGATAGATTAAATTATTTTTAACATTATTTAGAATTAAAAAAAATAGGAAATTAGTTATTAGCTCACCTGAGCCGAAGGCTCAAGTAAACTTTTCTGATCAAAATTTGTCCGTTGCCTGTCGTTGTCATTGTTGTCGTCGTAAACTTTTCACATTTTCATCTTCTTCTCAAAAACCACTGGGCCAATTTCAACCAAACTTGGCACAAAGTATCCTTGGATAAAGGGGATTCAAGTTTGTTCAAATGAAGGACCATGCCCTTTTCCAAGTTTTACATAGGCATATATAAGAAAAATCTTTAAAAATCTTCTTCTCCAGAACCACTGAGCCAGAAAAGATGAAACTCGTGTGGAATCATCCTCAGGTAGTGTAGATTCAAGTTTGTTCAAATCATGACCCCTGGGGCAAGGGTGGGGCCAAAATGGCCGACCCAAGTTTTACATAGGGATATATAAACCTTTTAAAATCTTCTTTTCAAGTACTTCAAAGTTATGATTAGTGATATTTATATGGAATCATCATCAGGTAGTGTAGATTTAAAATCCCCCTCCAGGCGTTCATCATTTGAACAAACTAAAATTTTTAGTTTGTTCAAATGATGAACGCCTGGAGGGGGGGGGGGGGGTAAATTCAAGCCCGATGTGCTCAGGTGTGTACTGTGGCCCCTGGGCCTCTTGTTTTCATAAATTTTTCCAATGTAAGTAAACAGCAATGATTTCTGCTTACAGATAGTCCATTGTCTTTGAAAATTTCTTGGGGGAAATGAGGCACATACCATATGTTATAAATGCATAAGAAAGGCTCATTATGCATATATTTATATGAAATATGATAGATTTTTTTCTCTCCAAGGAATAATGTCTGCAAGTCACTAAGTTTTTAGAGTTTCCTTTATTTTATAGATATTCAATGAAATTATTTGAAGTATTAAATTTTGGTAAATTTTATGATACTAAAAGGTTATATGGATGAAAAAACAGCATGCGTGTATGACAATCAGGGCTTAAATTTTTAATGTCTCTTAATTTTTCAGTGACATTAAAACAGGAATTGTCATCACCAATAGACGAATTTCACATTCCTAAGAGTTTTCTCCAATTGTCGGCGTATCGTTCATTTTTCCCACTTTGTCCTTTGTAAGTTACTTGTTTATATATTTTTAATCTTCAAAAATATTGGACAATTACGATCTGTATCTGTATTGCCAGAGTATGGGGACAACATGAAAATCATAATGAATATGTTCATACGGATTTTATTTCTAAGATATTGTCTCTCAGCGTTGATACGGTTAAAGAGGGAAAACAGCGTCTTAAGCCGGTTGACCCCAGATCGACCCTGCGAAGGGGAATAACTTTTGTAAATGTGAAACTTCCTGAAAGTCCTTTATGGTATATCATATAGATCTAAAGGCCGGTATACACGATGAGATTTGTAGTATAATACAAGTATTATAATACTTTTGTATTATTATACTTTCTTGTACACACGCTAATACATATCTTATAAGATTGTAAATAAACTATTATTCCCACGTGTTTTCTCCCGACATATTTCTCTCTCTGTCAAAATAATAAAAACGATAATAATAAGCTCTGCTTCTAGCATCTTTTTTGTGGTGGCTACAGCTTGATATATTCCACAAGTCCTCTTCCCCTTCCCATAAAACCACGAGTTTTTTTATATCTTTACTCGAAAAGTCGGACTTTATTATTTACCATGTGCTTTATTTAGTAATGATATAAATAGGATGACCCCCAATGTGAGTACATTTGATTGGTTGAAAGTGAAAGGTGAGTTAAGACTTGTATTAGGAAATAGAGCATTGCTCTATTCTTAATACAGTCTTATAAGATTCGAAAAATCTTATGATACATTGTATTAAGAGTGTATACACAGTAAGATTTTGTATTGTAATACAAATCTTATAATACAAATCTTACCATGTAAAACCGGCCTTAAAACTGACTGAATTTTGATTAGCCAATTCATGAACATGATGAATGGATGTGAATAATGTTGGTCAATATATGTGAAAAAAAAATGAAATTACTTGTTTATATATACATTTGTGGTATCTCTCCCATTGAAGTTTATAAACTTGTTATTTATTTCTTAAATAAACTGAGCATACATGCAATACCGGTATAAAATTACTCATAAGATACCTGGATACTTAAACCATTATAAAATCATATGTGTCCAATGCAGTATATGATAAATCATTAACCTACAAGTACATTTGTATATATACTGTAATATATATATTGCATTATTTTTAGGTCCTGTTCTGTGGATGTCCTCAGTCAGTGTCTACCCATCACTCCATGTGACCTTGGACTAATTTTCTAGGTCAAAGGTCAGTATCAAAATGTACTGTATATCTTTATTTAAATTCGTAGTCCAGAGTATATTTCTCCCCTGGTGTAATCTAGCTTTTGTCTAATGGGGTGGAGGGTCTGCAATGATCTTCAACCAATTTATAGGTTGAATATCAAAATTAATAAAAAAAATCTCTCCCTAATATTTTTGTTATTATAAAGGGTATGTTTTCTCTCAAACTAATCAAACTTAAAGCAGGGTTGGTAGTATGAGATACATGTAGTAATATATTCTCAATGACATAATAAGGCTGAAAACATTATTTATATTATGTTATTTTTTTCACTAATCATAAAGCATAAAATATTAAAGAGATAAATTAAATGCTGAAATCATATGTATCATGGTCATGGAAAGTAATTATTGATATTGGTATATTAAAGGACATTGACTGATCTTTCAGATTTCTAAGTTATCAAGCATTATAATTCTGACATCATATAATAATTTTGTATGAATATTGCAGATCATAGGTGATGTGAAGAAAACCAGGAAACTGATGTTGAAAGGAGTACTTAATGACCCTTATGAATGGACTTGAATGTGAAAGACTGTCTATTGTTTATCTAAGATATATGAATTTATTTAATATTTTGATATCATTGAAAAATTCAGTTACAGTTTTTGTACATCAAATGAATTATTAAACATTTAAAATGGTAATGCTATTTTCTTTTACATGTAATAAATTTTTTTGATAGATTTTTCAAAGAATACGCATTATTTCGCATTGCTTCCTTTAGAAAAGTTGGGGAATCTTGAAGTTTCCCAGTAATTTCCACCAGGAATGGGACTCCAGATAATTCCACCAAGTTTCTGCCACACAGAAAGTGCTACACAAGTTCCATATAGTTTCCTGAGTCAAGGAAACTTCAGGAATCATAAGGTTTCACGAGCTTCCATGTTGTTTCCCATAAAAGAAAACCTTAAGATTCCATCAAGTTTCCATTCCACGGAAACCATCAGCTCATATTCCATATGGTTTCCAGAGTCGAGGAAACTTAAGAATCGTGAGGTTTCCCGAGCTTCTATGTAGTTTCCCGTATAAGGAAACCTAAAGATTCCATCAAGTTTCCATTCCACGGAAACCCCCTACGCTCCGATTCCATATGGTTTCCTGAGTCAAGGAAACTTTAGGAATCGTGAGGTTTCCCGAACTTCCATGTAGTTTCCCGTATAAGGAAACCTAAAGATTCCACCAAGTTTCCATTCCACGGAAACCCCCTACGCTCCGATTCCATCAAGTTTCCTGATTCTGGAAACCAGTGGAATCTTCAGGTTTCCCATTACGGGAAACTACGTGGATGTTGGGGAAACTTCAGGTTTACAGAGGTTTCCGTGGTTCGGGATACCTTATGGAATCGGAGCGTAGGGGGTTTCCGTGTCACAGAAACTTGGCGGAATAACCTAGCATCCGCTACGGAAACCACTGGGAAACATGATGTAAACTTGAGGTTTCCATGTGGTTTCCATAAAGTTTCCCATGATGGGAAACCACTTTTTTCACCCAGTGGGTGGTATAAGGCTTGGTAATGGAGACCTATGTGTACTTGCTAAAGTAGGACTTGGGATACTACCTGACTGCCACATGTGCGACATAATTGGCTGCCTATTCCCCATCGTAATTGGTGGTCCAGAAGGAGTTCCTTGATAACCAGGTCCTGTGGCATTTTGCCAGATTTCATTGGAGCAACCTGGGGTCAAGGGCATTTGAACAGGGGCTTCCCCCATACCTCTAGAAACTTGACCCCCTATCTGAGACCTCTGATCAGCATTTCCACTACCAATAAAACCTCCTGATTGTAACGAGTCTGACAATATGGTACTAGGTAACCCAAACCCGAGGCCAGTCGAGCTACAATAACCAGCTGTAAAGTTATGGCTCGGCTCTGTTCCAGACACCCCGTGAGAAGCTGGCATTAACCTGCCCCCCTGCGGAGACAGATCCAACTGAGCTGCCCATACCCCCTGGACCCCCAGAGAATGCTACACCCTCACTTAATGCAGAAGACCCATGTACTGTCTGTCCAGGAACCCAAGGACTCCCCTGGCTACTGGAAAGAAGTGGCTGACTTGCAGCGAGGCTGACAGTAGATGTCTGACTTTCACAAGTTTTATTGGGACCAAACAGACCACTCAACATTCTGGTTATTCCCCCCAGCTGGGTACCTACCCCCTGTACTTGCACGGTCATACTCGTCTCAAGAGATCCTATATCATTTTTAAGAGAATCTACCCTTTGCGACACTTCACCCCTTAAAGAATTTACCTGCCCAGAAACCTCAGTTCTTAAATCTCCCAGATCATAGCCTAACCCATCTACCATACCCTGTAGATTATCAAACGCTTCCTCGAGTACCTGTTGTCTCTTCTCAAGTTCGGTTATTGAAAGTACCCCTTTTTGACCCTGAATCTTACCCCCCTCCTGAGTGAGCGACATATCAACTTGCTCATACTGGGTGACATTGTAAACAGGGGAACCCTCCCCTCGGGGTGTACTGAACATCTTTGGGTCAAAATGCACCTTGCTTGTATTAGGGACCTTACCCTTACCGATATTCCCTGAGGTACTTCCCAGGCTACCTTGGCCATTTCCCCCAGGCTGGACGTACCGGCCATCCGGATATCCCCCTCTACCTAAACCTACAGTTTGCATTTTTTCCATGATAAAAATAGTAACTCAATACGCACCAAAAATTGAAAAAACAACAATCAATTCTGCATATTACAACATGAATGATCTGCGGAACACCGCGAACATAGCACAAATACACATCAATTTTATTATTTTTCAAAATGGCGCCATCCACGTTGTCGTCACTGTAGAAATAATTTTTCCCCACTCGTAAACACTTACCACCCTGCTCGTAGCGCCATTTATCGTGTTTCCGCTCCGCTACAGAGCCGAGATCGAGGGAAAACGATAGAGTAAACTTACCACTGTTTATTGTATGGAAAAACAGGTAATATAGCAAACACAGTGGACATACAACATGCAAATTCTGGCGCCTCGCTCTCACACACCGGAAAACGTGCTTCTGTTGGGTACCGGTGGGATTCGACCCATAGGCAAAAATGCCCGGTATCGAAAACCACCACACGCATAAACAACAGGTGAGGCTTGAGATAAAATCAGAGTGTGTGTTTATCTTTACCATAAAATGCTGGTCTCTGTATGAGCTAATCGCTATTGATCCCGAAGGAAATTTTGCTCGAAAAGCGGACATTTCAGATTTCCCGTCGTTTTCGCGTGGTTAACTGGTTCTCCGCCTCTAGCTTTTCTTACTTCGGAACTTCTCAAATTTCTAGTACATATTATGGTCGTAAACCTAAAAGTGTTCCGAATGTAAAAAAAAAAGTATGGCCACCAGATAACATTTAGCATATTGAAAAAAAAAAAAAAAAACTCTGTGGTTGAGCATCATAAGAGGTATTTGAGACTTTTCTTGCATGTTTATTTTTTCAATATTTATGCTGAAATAAGCAAATATTATAGAAATTATTAATGAAACATTAAGCATTTGTCATACCATTCCACTTGAAACAGAAATGTAAAAGATGCGTCTATTTGCCCCAATGGAAACAAAAACCCAGATACCCACAAACAACGGATGATCCCAAATAATCCCATACACAAGATATACTACCCATGAATGTTAAAAACTATGCCGAAAAAATATTGAGATTTAGTAGGCCTATTATTAAAATTTTTATTAATTTTATTTCAATTTCCAACGGCGGATTCAGGGGTTTTTTTTTTGGGGGGGGGGGGGGGGGGGGGGCAGAAAAACTTTCATCCTATAAACATTTCTGACATCACATTTGCCAATTTATAATCTGATAATTAATGTACAATGTTTAAATGTCTAACTGCCAAGCCATCGAAGTTTTTTTGCACGAAAAATAGAAAAACAGCAAAACAACTTTTAATATTTCTGGTCCTCAGAAAAATACAGATCTTTGCAACGTAATTTAACTATTAATTTAATCTCATGAATCACATTGGAGGACTAACTCTAATTTCCCGGACTTTAAAATGCTAGACTTGCTAGAGGTGCGAGGACTATAACTTAATATGAGCTATTGGAAGAAGTAAAGTATAGACCAATCCACACTTTACAAAAGTTGTGTCCCTTTGCGGGGTCAACCAAAAGGTCGAAAGGGAAAGAAGCAACGTTTCTCCTGTTTATGCTACCAAACATTTTGGTGGGCTATGATGAATCCACTGGGTTAAAATTGTTTTCTTTGGATATGTGGGTAGCCCCAACATGGGGCAATCAGTCTTCACTATGCACAATTTTTCCTAGTCAAATTACAAACTTACAAACCTGAAAGGGTACTGTGAGGATTCTATGGGTTTATCCCCTAAGATGGTGGCCAAGGGACATAACTTTTGAAAAGCGTGGATTCAACTATTGCACAAGACTAACCTAATCAGTTAAATAAAATAAATTTTAGGTCATGGTGCATTGAGTGTGCAAATCTTATGGAGTTTGGATGCCGGTAAAATGAAGTCTACCTAAAACTACTTAAAATAGTGTCTTCTCTGTCTTGTTCAATTTTATTTCTATTTAGTACTGTCAAAGTAATTATACATATTGATTATCATACAGCTTTTAAGTTACATGCATTAACCTGAGTCTTTGGGTAATGTAAACCTATAGGGTTTAGCAGAGACATATTGTGTGAACATTTTAAACTTAGACAATATTAATCATGATTAATAACATAATCATTTTTAGTTTTTAGCAGTTAAAATAAAATGAGATAAAGGTTTATTAAAATCATAATGTATATTTAAGTGACGCAAATTCGGTCACTTTATAATTGGAAAGAGGACTTTATTTTGTAAACAATTATTATCTTGTCAAAACAAATTGGATTTTGGTGTTGTTCAAATACACTATAATTTGTTAGATCATTTTGTAATGAAATTGATCCGAATAGACCAATCAAGCCCATCGATAGTAAGTAATAAAATTTGAACGGAAATACAATGGTATCATTAAGAGTTTTGACTAAGAACAATAAAATTGGGAACTTTGAAGTAAGTAAGTAATAGAGCTTAAGGCTAGAACTCCTGTGGTGCAGAGATGAGGACTGAGTCCATAAATATTAGTAACATGTATTTACACACTGTACCTATATTCGAGGGTGGTGCCATGTTGGGGTTCATAGGTCAACGGACAGACCTACGGACAAAGCGTAGGTGGTTAGTGATGGTGAATTAGCCAATGAAATATATTTTCATATATTCGATCAATGCATACTATCTTTGCAAGATATATAATTGTTTTCAGCGGCAGTTCACACATATTGGTCCGACCAAAATAATTCCATCATGATAAGTAGATACAACATTATTGTTCATGATAAGAGTATTTAGTTGTGTATGTCATACGTTAAAGATATCAAAAATAATGTCAAAATATCATTAGAAAGTCACTTTTCCCCCGAAATGCAAATAAAAAATGTTAATATTCCTACGCTCGCTCCCTCCTCAGCCTTTTTTTTTTTACATGTTTGATAACAGAGAATAATTAGGTCATTCTTCGATTCATATCTTTTCACCGATGAATTGATAATACTATATCAACAATTGTATTAAGTACATGTTTATAGCCCGTTAATTATGTTCCCCAAACGGAGTTTGGGAACATATTGTTTTTACTCGGTTTCTTATTATTATTATTATGTCGCCCCGAACGAAGTCGGGGACGACATATTGATATTGTACGCATGCTTTTTTTATCCAGGCTGTTTCTCGGAGATGGCTGGGACAATCTTCCTGAAACTTTCCTCAAAGGACGATCACTGGTTGTAGTTGTGCAGTGAGGTCGTTCAGTTCCAATATGTCTACCGTTGCCATGGAAACCTGTAAAAAGCGACAAATTTTGTCCGAGAGTGTTCTCTCTGGTCCCTTAAACGTTCGTCATGAAACTTTTCTTATTTTAAGGATTAGTATCTGTAGTTCTGCAACTCGTATTTAAAATTTTCATATAATCGATTATTGCCATGGAAACCGGGTGAAAGTAAAAATTCTTTAATTTCGATTTTCTCAATAACTACTCAGGCAATCGTTTTGAAACTTTCAATGTTTATTCCTTGCAATGTGTCAAAGTGATTTCTACTTTCAAAATAATTGTAATGAGTCGCTCACGGTTGCCATAGAAACGAAACAGAAAAAAAGATTCAGATGTACACATGTGTTCTCCAAGGTCTAGGTCAAAGGGTCAAAGTTCGTCGTATCCAATAAAAGTTCTTTTCACAAGGATTACATATTTGAAATACGAAAGCCCTAGTACTTACCGTTCAAACGTTATGGCTATTTACTATGTTCAAGACGACCCCCCCCCTTTTTTTTTGAAGCACACAGCCAAGTAGAATACACAGATATAACATATACAACTTACAAGTAACTTTTTAAAATCTTCATTCATAAAATTCAGTTCCCGTCATGTGATATTTTGCCATCATTCATTCTCCTTCTGTTTTGTCTCTTGAATTTATAAATATTTTATTTTATCTATATAAAAAAAAATAACGATTGTCAGCTGCATTTATTATCATTTCGCGTTTTCTTGTATATCTATCACTTGTATATTATTCATTTCATTAGATAGTGCAAGTATAAATTAAAAAATTGGTACGTCATTTCCATAGTTTTTATTCATTCATAAATTCTTTGATCCGCTCCTGATGGTTCGCAAAGCCTTGATCACCACTGTATACAAAACATTCATCTCGCCGAAAATGTTCATGATTCCGCTAAACTGAGAAAGTTCACACATGATTTATCATCTCATAACACACATCAGCTCTCTGCAATGCAGAAATGCTCGAATTGAAGGGGAAAATTCAGGAGTTATTGATGAGAAAAATTCAGGAGTTATTATGTCGCCCCGAACGAAGTCGGGGACGACATATTGATATTGTACGCATGTTTTTTTTATCCAGGCTGTTTCTCGGAGATGGCTGGGACAATCTTCCTGAAACTTTCCTCAAAGGACGATCACTGGTTGTAGTTGTGCAGTGAGGTCGTTCAGTTCCAATATGTCTACCGTTGCCATGGAAACCTGTAAAAAGCGACAAATTTTGTCCGAGAGTGTTCTCTCTGGTCCCTTAAACGTTCGTCATGAAACTTTTCTTATTTTAAGGATTAGTATCTGTAGTTCTGCAACTCGTATTTAAAATTTTCATATAATCGATTATTGCCATGGAAACCGGGTAAAAGGAAAAATTCTTTAATTTCGATTTTCTCAATAACTACTCAGGCAATCGTTTTGAAACTTTCAATGTTTATTCCTTGCAATGTGTCAAAGTGATTTCTACTTTCAAAATAATTGTAATGAGTCGCTCACGGTTGCCATAGAAACGAAACAGAAAAAAAGATTCAGATGTACACATGTGTTCTCCAAGGTCTAGGTCAAAGGGTCAAAGTTCGTCGTATCCAATAAAAGTTCTTTTCACAAGGATTACATATTTGAAATACGAAAGCCCTAGTACTTACCGTTCAAACGTTATGGCTATTTACTATGTTCAAGACGACCCCCCCCCCCTTTTTTGAAGCACACAGCCAAGTAGAATACACAGATATAACATATACAACTTACAAGTAACTTTTTAAAATCTTCATTCATAAAATTCAGTTCCCGTCATGTGATATTTTGCCATCATTCATTCTCCTTCTGTTTTGTCTCTTGAATTTATAAATATTTTATTTTATCTATATAAAAAAAAATAACGATTGTCAGCTGCATTTATTATCATTTCGCGTTTTCTTGTATATCTATCACTTGTATATTATTCATTTCATTAGATAGTGCAAGTATAAATTAAAAAATTGGTACGTCATTTCCATAGTTTTTATTCATTCATAAATTCTTTGATCCGCTCCTGATGGTTCGCAAAGCCTTGATCACCACTGTATACAAAACATTCATCTCGCCGAAAATGTTCATGATTCCGCTAAACTGAGAAAGTTCACACATGATTTATCATCTCATAACACACATCAGCTCTCTGCAATGCAGAAATGCTCGAATTGAAGGGGAAAATTCAGGAGTTATTGATGAGAAAAATTCAGGAGTTATTATGTCGCCCCGAACGAAGTCGGGGACGACATATTGATATTGTACGCATGTTTTTTTTATCCAGGCTGTTTCTCGGAGATGGCTGGGACAATCTTCCTGAAACTTTCCTCAAAGGACGATCACTGGTTGTAGTTGTGCAGTGAGGTCGTTCAGTTCCAATATGTCTACCGTTGCCATGGAAACCTGTAAAAAGCGACAAATTTTGTCCGAGAGTGTTCTCTCTGGTCCCTTAAACGTTCGTCATGAAACTTTTCTTATTTTAAGGATTAGTATCTGTAGTTCTGCAACTCGTATTTAAAATTTTCATATAATCGATTATTGCCATGGAAACCGGGTAAAAGGAAAAATTCTTTAATTTCGATTTTCTCAATAACTACTCAGGCAATCGTTTTGAAACTTTCAATGTTTATTCCTTGCAATGTGTCAAAGTGATTTCTACTTTCAAAATAATTGTAATGAGTCGCTCACGGTTGCCATAGAAACGAAACAGAAAAAAAGATTCAGATGTACACATGTGTTCTCCAAGGTCTAGGTCAAAGGGTCAAAGTTCGTCGTATCCAATAAAAGTTCTTTTCACAAGGATTACATATTTGAAATACGAAAGCCCTAGTACTTACCGTTCAAACGTTATGGCTATTTACTATGTTCAAGACGACCCCCCCCCTTTTTTTTTGAAGCACACAGCCAAGTAGAATACACAGATATAACATATACAACTTACAAGTAACTTTTTAAAATCTTCATTCATAAAATTCAGTTCCCGTCATGTGATATTTTGCCATCATTCATTCTCCTTCTGTTTTGTCTCTTGAATTTATAAATATTTTATTTTATCTATATAAAAAAAAATAACGATTGTCAGCTGCATTTATTATCATTTCGCGTTTTCTTGTATATCTATCACTTGTATATTATTCATTTCATTAGATAGTGCAAGTATAAATTAAAAAATTGGTACGTCATTTCCATAGTTTTTATTCATTCATAAATTCTTTGATCCGCTCCTGATGGTTCGCAAAGCCTTGATCACCACTGTATACAAAACATTCATCTCGCCGAAAATGTTCATGATTCCGCTAAACTGAGAAAGTTCACACATGATTTATCATCTCATAACACACATCAGCTCTCTGCAATGCAGAAATGCTCGAATTGAAGGGGAAAATTCAGGAGTTATTGATGAGAAAAATTCAGGAGTTATTATGTCGCCCCGAACGAAGTCGGGGACGACATATTGATATTGTACGCATGTTTTTTTTATCCAGGCTGTTTCTCGGAGATGGCTGGGACAATCTTCCTGAAACTTTCCTCAAAGGACGATCACTGGTTGTAGTTGTGCAGTGAGGTCGTTCAGTTCCAATATGTCTACCGTTGCCATGGAAACCTGTAAAAAGCGACAAATTTTGTCCGAGAGTGTTCTCTCTGGTCCCTTAAACGTTCGTCATGAAACTTTTCTTATTTTAAGGATTAGTATCTGTAGTTCTGCAACTCGTATTTAAAATTTTCATATAATCGATTATTGCCATGGAAACCGGGTGAAAGTAAAAATTCTTTAATTTCGATTTTCTCAATAACTACTCAGGCAATCGTTTTGAAACTTTCAATGTTTATTCCTTGCAATGTGTCAAAGTGATTTCTACTTTCAAAATAATTGTAATGAGTCGCTCACGGTTGCCATAGAAACGAAACAGAAAAAAAGATTCAGATGTACACATGTGTTCTCCAAGGTCTAGGTCAAAGGGTCAAAGTTCGTCGTATCCAATAAAAGTTCTTTTCACAAGGATTACATATTTGAAATACGAAAGCCCTAGTACTTACCGTTCAAACGTTATGGCTATTTACTATGTTCAAGACGACCCCCCCCCCTTTTTTTTGAAGCACACAGCCAAGTAGAATACACAGATATAACATATACAACTTACAAGTAACTTTTTAAAATCTTCATTCATAAAATTCAGTTCCCGTCATGTGATATTTTGCCATCATTCATTCTCCTTCTGTTTTGTCTCTTGAATTTATAAATATTTTATTTTATCTATATAAAAAAAAATAACGATTGTCAGCTGCATTTATTATCATTTCGCGTTTTCTTGTATATCTATCACTTGTATATTATTCATTTCATTAGATAGTGCAAGTATAAATTAAAAAATTGGTACGTCATTTCCATAGTTTTTATTCATTCATAAATTCTTTGATCCGCTCCTGATGGTTCGCAAAGCCTTGATCACCACTGTATACAAAACATTCATCTCGCCGAAAATGTTCATGATTCCGCTAAACTGAGAAAGTTCACACATGATTTATCATCTCATAACACACATCAGCTCTCTGCAATGCAGAAATGCTCGAATTGAAGGGGAAAATTCAGGAGTTATTGATGAGAAAAATTCAGGAGTTATTATGTCGCCCCGAACGAAGTCGGGGACGACATATTGATATTGTACGCATGTTTTTTTTTATCCAGGCTGTTTCTCGGAGATGGCTGGGACAATCTTCCTGAAACTTTCCTCAAAGGACGATCACTGGTTGTAGTTGTGCAGTGAGGTCGTTCAGTTCCAATATGTCTACCGTTGCCATGGAAACCTGTAAAAAGCGACAAATTTTGTCCGAGAGTGTTCTCTCTGGTCCCTTAAACGTTCGTCATGAAACTTTTCTTATTTTAAGGATTAGTATCTGTAGTTCTGCAACTCGTATTTAAAATTTTCATATAATCGATTATTGCCATGGAAACCGGGTAAAAGGAAAAATTCTTTAATTTCGATTTTCTCAATAACTACTCAGGCAATCGTTTTGAAACTTTCAATGTTTATTCCTTGCAATGTGTCAAAGTGATTTCTACTTTCAAAATAATTGTAATGAGTCGCTCACGGTTGCCATAGAAACGAAACAGAAAAAAAGATTCAGATGTACACATGTGTTCTCCAAGGTCTAGGTCAAAGGGTCAAAGTTCGTCGTATCCAATAAAAGTTCTTTTCACAAGGATTACATATTTGAAATACGAAAGCCCTAGTACTTACCGTTCAAACGTTATGGCTATTTACTATGTTCAAGACGACCCCCCCCCCCTTTTTTTTGAAGCACACAGCCAAGTAGAATACACAGATATAACATATACAACTTACAAGTAACTTTTTAAAATCTTCATTCATAAAATTCAGTTCCCGTCATGTGATATTTTGCCATCCTTCATTCTCCTTCTGTTTTGTCTCTTGAATTTATAAATATTTTATTTTATCTATATAAAAAAAAATAACGATTGTCAGCTGCATTTATTATCATTTCGCGTTTTCTTGTATATCTATCACTTGTATATTATTCATTTCATTAGATAGTGCAAGTATAAATTAAAAAATTGGTACGTCATTTCCATAGTTTTTATTCATTCATAAATTCTTTGATCCGCTCCTGATGGTTCGCAAAGCCTTGATCACCACTGTATACAAAACATTCATCTCGCCGAAAATGTTCATGATTCCGCTAAACTGAGAAAGTTCACACATGATTTATCATCTCATAACACACATCAGCTCTCTGCAATGCAGAAATGCTCGAATTGATGGTGGCATGTCAGATTCGTTTTTCGGTAGAACCTCTAAAATGAAAGTGAAAGAGGGAAATTTCAGAGTTCCCACTGGCGTTACAATACACAAAATAATTCGGCTGATCTTCTTCATAAATTACATTTCCCAAGCTTTTATGATAGGAAAGATACTGCCAATTAACAAGTATGAGGCTCAGTTCAGTACATCTGCCAGATTTCGTTTATGCAAGTCTGCAAATTGAGGAACTTGTAATTTTCCTGCACTACTTTCTTCTCCTACCGATTCTAAAAATAATGAGAGGGATGTACCGAATTAAGGTCTTCCGTTTCCAATGGAAAGGACTGATATAACTCAAAGGTTTTCAAACTTAGCTTATGGACTTTTGTTTTAGTGATGATAAAAATGAAAGTCTTGTCTAATACGGGGCGACATATGCTATTGCTTGCAATAGCAGACTTTCTAGTTATTAGGGTCTTCCGTCTTCAGCGGAAGACCCTTCTATTATTCTTATGTTTCTTTTTCACTTTTCTTATTATTCTTTTTTTCTGCACAAATTTTGTGCAGAAGATTTCTCAGAGATGGTAGAATGGATTTGCTTCAAATTTTCAGGGATGTTGCAAGATAATCTGAAATTTATACCGGCTGAAGGATTTTGTGAAAATCACTTCCGGTCTAGAGTTATTGCCCTTTTATCAAAATTCAGAGGACCTCCTTGTCCGTTCATTTTCTCAAAAACGGCTTGAGCTAGAGCGCTGAAATTTTCAGTGATGATAGAGGACATACCCCCGTGTTACTGGGAGTTTGGATAGTTTCCGGAAGTACCTAGTATGGAAGCTCGGTAGGGGTCAAAATTTAGGACACGAATCACGAGTGATTTTTGTAGACATTTTGCATCATATCTTTTAAAGTATAAATATTTTGTTTCTTGTCATAATCTTTTAGAACATACTGAACATCATTTGTGCAGAACAACGAGATCTTTCAAATGATATCAAGAAAAAAACGCTGACTCATCACATTAGGGGCAGAAAGGGGCCAAAAGTCTTTAATCGATAACTCTTTATCAGTTAATATTTTGTAATATAATACTGAAGCAAAAATGTTTATCTCAAGAATCTACAGCTATATATTGTAATTTTTATGACGTATGGTACATAATTAGGGGCCATAAGGGGCCAGAATGCCAAATCTTTGACGCTTTATATCTCGAGAGTGAGAAATATTTTGATAAGTAATATTGAACAAAAGATGTTCAAAATGATGTTCTGAACAATATGCAACCTTTCATTTTTCGCTAAACGTTCCCATTAGGGAGTTGAAGGGTTGGCCCCTAAATATTTCTTTTGCGAATAACTCGAAAACGAAAAAGAATCTCTGAATAGTTGTTGAACAAAAAGTGCTCAAAATCCTAAGAGCTTTAAGATGAAATCCAGAAAAAAGGGCTGGGCACTCAAATTAGGGGCCAAAAGGGGCTAAAAGTCTTTTTTCGATAACTCTTAAACAGTCAATATTTTGCTATACATTACTGAAGCAAAAATGTTTATCTCAACAATCTACAACTGTATATTATGATTTTAAAGTCGTATATTACATAATTAGGGGCTACAAGGGGCCAGAATGCTAACTCGTTTATGCTTTATATCTCGAAAGTGAGAAATATTTTGACAAGTATTATTGAACAAAAGATGTTCAAAATCATAATCTGAACAATATCCAACCTTTCATTTTTCGCTAAACGTCCCCATTAGGGAGTTGAAGGGTTGGCCCCTGAATATTTCTTTTGCAAATAACTCGAAAACAAGAAAGAATCTCTGAATAGTTGTTGAACAAAAAGTGCTCAAAATCCTAAGAGCTTCAAAATGAAATCCAGGAAAAGGGGCTAGGCACTAAAATTAGGGGCCAAAAGGGGCCAAAAGTCTTTTTTCGATAACTCTTTAACAGTCAATAATTTGTAATACATTACTGAAGCAAAAATGTTTATTTCAACAATTTACAACTGTATATTATGATTTTAAAGTCGTACATTACATAATTAGGGGCCACAAGGGGCCAGAAGGCAAAATCTTTGACGCTTTGTATCTCAAAAGTGAGAAATATTTTGATAAGTAATATTGAACAAAAGATGTTCAAAATGATGTTCTGAACAATATGCAACCTTTCATTTTTCGCTAAACGTTCCCATTAGGGAGTTGAAGGGTTGGCCCCTAAATATTTCTTTTGCGAATAACTCGAAAACGAAAAAGAATCTCTGAATAGTTGTTGAGCAAAAAGTGCTCAAAATCCTAAGAGCTTTAAAATGAAATCCAGGAAAAGGGACTGGGCACTCAAATTAGGGGCCAAAAGGGGCCAAAAGTCTTTTTTCGATAACTCTTTAACAGTCAATAATTTGTAATACATTACTGAAGCAAAAATGTTTATTTCAACAATCTACAACTGTATATTATGATTTTAAAGTCGTACATTACAAAATTAGGGGCCACAAGGGGCCAGAAGACAAAATATTTGATGCTTTGTATCTCAAAAGTGAGAAATATTTTGATAAGTAATATTGAACAAAAGATGTTCAAAATCATGTTCTGAACAATATGCAACCTTTCATTTTTCGCTAAACGTCCCCGTTAGGGAGTTGAAGGGCTGGTCCCTTAATATTTCTTTTCCGAATAACTCGAAAACGAAAAAGAATCTCTGAATAGTTGTTGAACAAAAAGTGTTCATAATCCTGAGAGCTTTAAAATGTTATGAAGAAAAAAGGGCTGATCCCTTATTAGGGGCCGTGAGGGGCCAAAAGTTGATTTTAGAAGTCTTTATTGTTCAATGTCTTTTTACAGAATATGGAAAATCATTACTTAAGAATGAAAATCTCAATCAAAATCTGATCTCATCTCATCAAGAATCTAACGGAAGACCCACTCGTTGCTCGCAACGAGATCTCATCTAGTTATTATTCTTTTTTTTCTTCTTTGTTCTCCGGTACTTTTTTTGTCCGCGAGTGTTCTCAGAAACTGTTCACCCAACTAAGTTAAAACCTTTTTAGGGTTAATAGGTGTCAAGTGTAGGTGTGCGGAACGAAGGTCATTTTGCGTGCATACGCATGCACGTGCGTGCGCGTGAAATGAGTGAAATGACTGATATACTTATTATAGCCATAACTTTTACATTTTTTATTGAAATGCTTTGAAACTCATTCTATAAGGATATATTAATAGTCTAGATAATATGACATGGTCAAATTAGCACGAACTCACGTGCATGCACGTGCGCTTCGCTCTGATTGGCTGAAACAAAGATCTCAATATCTCTTTTGTTTTTTGACGAAATGCTTTGAAATTTTAAACATAGTCATGCATTAGGATATACTACAATATAATATATAGCAGGTATCATGAAAACACGCGCATGCACGTGCGCTGCAATCTGATTGGCTTAAACTTTAAATGGGTATAACTCCTTTGATTTACAACCAAACAGGATGGGATTTAGAACATAGATAGACATAGTGGACTCTTACAAAAAGGTAAGGTCATCATGCACATGCATGCACGTGCATGCACGTGAGATGGGTAAAATTAAAAATACACTTGATGAAGCGTATTTTTTAATACTTTTGGATTAAATGCTTTATTATTTTATTATATTAATGTATATAGATAGTGTAGACAAGATAATATGGTCATTACGCACATGTATTTACATGTGCACGCATGCAAATGCTAAAATTTGAATATACTCGGTATACTTCAGGGAAACGTTGTTAAAGTGTAAAATGCATAGAGTTTGTCTTTTTTAATGAAGCTTAAAGGGAGTATGGCACCAAAGGGAGTTGGGGAGCGTTTGGGGAACATCTGTAACGGTTCCCGTTACAATTAGCCCTAGTTATCATACAATTTGTTCTTAAAGAAAAAATTAATCTATTTTCAATCCCTGGCTTGCTCGCGTGTACATTTTGTTAACTGTAGGGTATGTGTGGCAAAACGAGAACTGGGTTGGAGATTCGGGTTCGTGTTGAAGTTCAGCATTTACCATTATATATAGAACTTGAATAATGTAAGTAATTTCTGCAACAAATACATTAGTATATTAATTTTCCGTTATTTTCAAAACAAAAAAGGTTTTCCATGTTTTCAGTTTAGAATTTTCCGACCCGGGCCTGATTTTCCCTACCCGGCCATTTTAAACACAAGTTGTTGCAGATGAAAATGTTAGAACAAACTATATATAGTTCAACAGGGATTGTATAATTTTTATTATAATCAGAATTCTTTTTTATATGATCTAATTAAGAAAAGAAAAGTTTTGTCTGACGCCGTAACTTCTCGGCAAAACAAAACGTGTTTCTCCGAGCTCGGTGGATGCGTGTGACAGCTCCATTGCACGTGTGTAGACCAAGGCTAAAATTGGTCTTGCGGACACAGGTACATGTAGGCCTATGTGTACTGTTTGTTAGGAGACTGGGTGACCGTAATGCTATGGAATCACGAAATTTATGTAACAGTTCCATAATTAGACAGTGCAGTTTTTTTATTAACGTCATTATAAACACTGTTAAACATTTTAAATCTAACAGTCGAATATCTTTGGATATGGGGTAACCCATATCTATTCTTGTTATATCTGGGACCATGGATACCCACTGAGCACAAAATACCCTGTTTTAGTCAGAAAAGAGTATTCCCGGTTTTGTTCTCGAACTATCACACTTCTTTGGCTTTTTATTATTCTGGGAATCATTCTTTTGGACTTTTATTTATTTAATATTTGGAGTTCAGTCTTAAATTCTTCTTATTTTGGACGGATCCTTTGAACAGTTGTATAAAAAGTGTATTGGTCTTTTCTGATCATATTTCAGAATATTTCTAAAAACTATACGATCACGGAGAATAATTATTGTAAATTGGATTAATTTAATAAACTTTTGAAAACGCAGACAAGTTTTCATCATTGGCTTACATCGTACAAGTCAATTTGGTGCTCGTTGACCAGGATTCTGCGAAGTTCTGAAGATTAGAGACGTAAAGGTGAGACAATTTCTCTTGATACTTAACTTTTTAGATGACCACAAAAGAAATAAGTTGTTAATTTATTAAAATAAACATTAAAATTCTAAATTAAAAAGAAATTTCTAAAATGGCAAAGGCGCCAACACATCGAGAACAGCTTGATAAAGCTTTGGACGAATTATCACAGCGCATGGCAGAAACTGAAATGTTAAATTCAAAAAGTTTGGACGAAGAAAATAAAACACAAGAGAATTCAGGGTACTTTCCTTATGGGGGAAAAAATAATGAAGATGATGATAGAAATATAAAACAATGGATGAATTCCATTTTGAACCAGGTTAAATCATTAACCGCAGCTATTTCGGTGCCCATTAATCAGGTCATTACCTAATTTGAGGGGGATCCTGTAAAATTCAAGCAATGGATTAAAGATATAGAGAAGTACGCCAAAATGTCGAACATGGCAAGTGAAGATATTCCGAAAATCGCGTATGTAACATGTAAAGGGTCTGGGGGGGACTTTGTTAAGAGATATTTGGCAGAAATTGAAGTTTCGGGTGAATTACCTATTTGGAATGATTTAAAACATTTTTTAAAAAGTCGATTTGCAGAAATTACTGACCCTCAACACGCATTGGCAATTATAAGAAAAATGAGACAAACTTCCAGTGAGAGTATGCAAGTATTTGCCGAAAGGCTTTTACAGGTAGCGGAAGATGCATATTCACCAGAAAATTTAGAAAATCAAATTGTTCAAAATCAGTTGGTAGACATATTTTAATTTGTGATGGTTTGTTGTTTGATTTTGTTAGAATGAAATTGTTAAGGGGAAATCCTAAAACTTTGGAAAACGCGGTTCAAATGGCAATGCATGAACAAAATTTGCGCAAACGGTTGGCATTAAGGACAAGTGACACATTTTATGAATCCTCTTTCCATGAGCCTTTGATAAATAAACCAATTTCAAATTTGTTTGAAGATACAAATTTTCCAAAAGTCTCTTCTCGCGAAATTAAGCCCATGGAAGTAGATCACTTTCACAATCAGCGTTGTCACAGATGTGGTAAGGTAGGGCACAGGGCACAATTCTGTCATGCACGAATAAGTACAAACAGAAAAAATATTGGAAATCAAAGAAATAGAACACGCGTAAATGAAATTTCAAAAACAGCAAACAAAGGGGATTACAATTTGCAGTGTTGGAATTGTGAAAATTATGGTCATATTAGCAGATATTGTCCTCAGAGATATTCTGGCCGTTTTGATAGGTCCTTCAGGCGCAGGCCCAACTATTACTTTTCAAAAAGAAACCCATGCCATCAGGAAAACTAAGACACTCTCTTCATGTTGAAGCCGATGGAGAGGGAAATAAAAATTGTGGTAGAAAAAATGTATATAAGATTTGTTTAACTGGAAATCCTAGTTCTTGTATTATGAAATTGGGGAAAGTGAGATATAGAGCATTAGTAGACACCGGGGCTGAGGTGTCACTTATTAGTAGAAAAATGTATAATTATCTATTGTACAAACCAACTTTAAATAGGAAAGAAAAACCATATTTACAAGCTGCAAATGGTGAATCACTCTCGGTGATAGGTAGAGTAGACTTAGCATTTTCTATGAATGGGTTACGCATGAATCATAAATTCTATGTCACCGAGGGACTCAATCGTTGTGTCATTTTAGGACGCGATTGGTTAAAAGCAAATGGGGTCAGAATATATTTTGATTTAGGGTGTTTGAGAGTCGGAAAAACATATGTAAAATTGGAAGAAGATCTCCATATATCATCTTTGGTGAGAGTAAATAAGAAGGTTTTAATAAAAACCGCAAACGGCAGTTGTGTGTTATGGAAAATTAAACTCCGCCTTCCCGAGAAAATATGGAGGGTTGATAGAGATTAAAAATTTACACCATTGTCTAAACGAGGAACCCGGTTTAATTTTAAAAGAATCGGTGGGTGAAATAAGAAACACGCGCAAGGTGCCTGGAAGCGCTGTAGGTACAGTTCGATCTGTTGACAAGAGCGAGATAAATGCAATTAAAACAGCGGGGGAGATAATAAACAACAGTCTAGATTTAAGTAAAGTAGATGCGCCCGAGAAATATAAATTCTATTCGACGCAAATTGTACAAAGAAATAAAGATTTGTTTGCTAAAAAGGATAGTGAGTTAGGGCACACTAAAACTGTAACAATGAAAATAGAAACTGGTGATCACCCCCCAATTAAAAACAGACCGTACAGAACTCCCCTTAATAAGAGACAAATTATTGATAAGGCCATCGATGAAATGCTTGATGCAAAGATCATACAAAGATCACAATCGCCTTGGTCTTTTCCTTTGGTAGTAGTTGGAAAGAAAGACGGAACACAAAGAATGTGTGTTGATTTTCGGTCATAAAATAAAATCGTAAGACCAGCATCCTATCCACTTCCGCTAATAGATGATATCCTAAGTTTATTGGATAAATCTAAACATTTTACTACATTAGATCTTAAAAGCGGATATTGGCAAGTTCAATTAGATGGAGAAAGTAAAGAAAAAACTGCGTTTGCTTGTCATAAAGGTTTATTTCATTTTAACAGAATGCCTTTTGGTTTAAGTAATGCGCCCGCAGTATTTCAAGAACTTATATGAATATTGTTCTACAAGGATGCGAAAAATTTGCCACTGCCTTTCTCGACGATGTTCTTATTTTTTCGTAAACACCTGAAGAACATCAAGCCCATATAGAGGAGATTTTTCGGAGAATTCGGCAGCATGGTCTTAAATTAAAATTAAAGAAATGCAAATTTTTCCAGGAAGAGACAGAGTACTTAGGTTTTGTTATAGGCCCGGAGGGGGTTAAACCTGATGAAAAGAAAATAATGGCCATTAGAACATTACCAGCACCAACTACGGTTAGGGAAGTCAGAGGGTTTATTGGCATGTGCAGTTATTACCGAAGGTTTATTCCCAATTTTTCAAAAATAGCGGAACCTCTCATAGATCTGACAAGAAAATATGCAAGGTTTAATTGGGACGAACGATGTCAAATTGCATTTGATTTTCTTAAATAAAGTTTAATTGTTGTACCTTTATTGGCAAACCCGGATGTAAATAAACTTTATGTACTTTACACTGATGCTAGTGATAATTGTATTGGGGCGTGTCTTACCCAGCAAACTAATGAGGGGGAGGAAAACCCAATATACTATCTATCACATAAACTCAGTAGTACTCAGACTAGGTGGTCCACAATAGAGAAAGAGGCGTTTGCCATTCATTACGCGTTACAGAAGTTAGATCATTATCTGCATAACGCTACTTTTACTATAAAAACTGACCACAAACCATTAAAGTACATATTAGATGCCCCCATGCAAAATAAAAAGATTCAACTTTGGGCATTAAGTGTAGCGGGTTACAATTGTAAAGTAGAATACATTGAGGGTAGATTTAATTGTTGCGCAGATTTACTTTCCAGGCTTTCGTCTGTAATTAGTAAAGAAAATGAGGAGGAAAATTATGAAAACAATGAACCGGATGTACATGACAATGCTTTTGAACTCAATGTGATTAATTCTAACAGAATTGAACCCAAGAAATTTGCTAGTTGTGAATTTTCGGTACCTGACGATTTGGTAAAACCATTTTTAGAATTACCAGAGGGTATTGATATTAAACAGTTACAAAATTCAGACGAGCAGATAATGAAATTGAGGGAAAAGTTTAGAAGGGGAAGAGCTACTCAAATGGAAGAAAAGAAATTTATAGAAATTGATGAAGTACTTTATTATTTGTCAGATGGGGATTCAGAGTCACCAAAGTTGAGATTATTTATACCAGCAGAGTTAGAAGAACTTACTCTAAAACAGTATCATGACAATTTAGGGCATATGGCTGTTGACAAAACTTATGATGCGATAAGACAAAAGTACTATATTCCAAATCTATATAAAAAATTAATCAGTTATATAGAACAATGTGTAATTTGTCAGACTAGGAGTGCTAGAAAAAGTCAACCTCCTGTGCATGAGACCCAAATTCCACCTTATCCTTTTGCAAAAATAGCGCTTGATTTGTCAGGTCCATATCCGACTACCATGTCTGGAAACAAGTACATCGTTTCATTGGTTGATATTTATTCGGGGTGGCCAGAAGCATTTTGTGTCTCAGATAAGTCCGCAGACAATATACAGTAAAATTTGTCTAATCCGGACTCTGAGTACTCCGGATTTTTGTTCATTCCGTCCATAAATTTTAGTCCCATGCACTTCTTTAACAAATTCATTAGAAAAAATTCTGTGTACTCCGGATACTGTCTATTCTGTATTCCGAACGGCCATACCGGTCCCAACTGCTCATAATTTACGGTAATTATTTCCTCTAATCCGGCCACACCTGAGTTACTTCAAAGCAATTAACACCTTTCGTGGTGGATTTGATCATCTGTGTTTACATTAGCAGTGTCATGAGACGAACTCAGTGAAATGCAGCGGTGACACGGCCAGTTGAAAAAAAAATATTTCTAGTATATGTTTGAATTACAATTTTAAAAAAAATTGTTTTAACTCCTTTTACCACATTATAACATCAATACAAAAAAAAATATATGTAAGTGATCAAAATATAAATCGGGATCGAAAATCGAACGCATTTCAAAATGGCGCCATAGCACTGTGGGGGAAGACGTAATTTTTTACATAAAAATTAAAAGTTCAATCCAGTAATTAGTACATCGTAAATAATTGTGCATTACTGTTTTTACATTGAATGAGCTCTTTGACAAGCGAAACCTGGCCCGCTTGATATATAGTAGGCCTATATTATGCGTGCCTGTTGATTTTGATTTAGGTAACATTTCACCCGACTTTCAAACCAAGAAAATACAGAGTCATATGAGACTATTTTATAATTTCTAGACTCCAAAATATTGATTGATTTCATCATTTAATTATATTTTATATTATGTATATGATGTACTTGTAAATAAACAACGAAATTTTCAAAATTAATATTTTCCTGCATTTTTCCTGCACTCCGGATTCTGTCTAAACCGGCCAAATTTTATGGAACCGGCGGTAGCCGGTTTGGACAAATTATACTGTAGTACATATAATTTTGGATGAGATCTTTCCAAGATATGGGTGCCCTTTCAGCTTTTAACGGACAATGGTACTGAAAATGTTAATAAGGCAGTAGCAGATACACTCAAAGAAATGAATATCCATCATATCACTACTTCTTATTACAATCCCCAGGGTAACGGGAAGGTAGAAAGATTTCATCGTACATTGCATGATGTAATGGCTAAGAAGGTTCAAGAAGATATGCAAACTTGGGATCTTTATCTTAATCAAACGCTAGCAGCCATTAGGTTCCATACCAATGAATCAACTAAATACTCTCCTTTTTATCTATTGTATAACAGGGATGTCGTTTTACCATTAGATACTATATTGAAACCCAGAAGGAGGTATTTGGGGGAGGATCAATACAAAGTTGCAATTCAACAGCAGCATAAGGCATTTGTAAATGTTTACAGAAATTTGAAAGAAGCAAAACATAAACAGAAGGTACAGGCCGATAAAGGGAGTAAAGAAGAAACATTTCAAATCGGTGACCCTGTTTATTTGAAAAATAATCGTAGAACTGGTAAGCTAGACAAAAGATGGATACCCTATTACCGCATCATTGATCAGACAGGTCCTGTTAGCTTTGTTGTTAAAAATCAATTAAACAATACCACCACTAAAGCTCATGCCAGGCACCTTCATCATGCCCGAATAAATGAATGGGAAATACCAAGAAATTCAGGGGAACGCGTCTTAAGACAAACGCAGTATGTAGTACCCCCAGAAAATGAGTCTGATAGAGAGAGTTCTGAACAAGAAGAAGAATTGCCTGTATTACAAAGACTTGTAAATAGAAAACGTGTCGAACGTGAAAATTCTTCCGATGAAGACGATATTCCGTTACAAGAGTTAAGGAGAAGGATTCGTGCTCGTGCTTTCAACAATCGTGAAACAGATAATAATGAAAATTCAAACGAGGTTATTTATGATCAACCAGTAACACCTAACTTAAATAACCATGATGTACAGACTGAAATGGAATACGATTCTGACTCTACTATTGATAACAACTATCAATACTCTAATTCGGATTCTGGAAATGAAGAGTATAGGTTAGACATAGATCAAACTATGAGTGATTCACCAGAACAGTTAATTGAATATGAACAAGAAATGGAAATTGACGGTGTAAATCTTAAATGTAATAACCACAAGTTGAAAAGAGGCTTCTGTAATAATTGTATGAAACCACCTGTAAAACCAAGGAAACAGGTAAAAGAAATAAATAAAGAGTGTTCGCAAAGTATGGATCATAGTTATAAGCCTAAGATAAAACCTAGAAAATCCCGTGAAAATAGGGTGTATAGTGAGAATGCATTACGAGAAAATAGTATTGCTGCAAACCAACTTATAAGGATAGTGGGGAAATTACTTCAAGTGTAAGTCATTCAGGTTAAATTGCTGATTATTAAACAAACTGTGCAAAGAGTTTGAAAATATCCTCGAATATGTAAAATGTAAAATTGATAAAACATGGGCTTGAGAAAAGTTAAATAGTTGCCTTTGGACATCTCTCTTCTTCAGAAGTGCAACCACCTTTTGATCTTTGACAGCTACTTGTAAATACTCAAAAACAGCTACTAATTTTCACACAGTATCTGAAAACTTCATTTGTTTCCATTATATAGTCTTGCACAACCTTACTGGAAGTTGATCATGTATTTGTTATAACAATATTTGGGTATAAACAACTTCTTTGAATTACATACCGTAACAATTATGGGGAATGGTTAAAATATCATCCAACGTAAAGATTTATTTTATTGAATGGGGGATCATATTTATCAATAACAAAATCAAAACGCTTAGTGTCATTACCACTATTTTATGATAAGGAGAGTACCGTTGAAATATTTTCAGCATTGATTTTTTTTATTTCATTTATAAAAGAATTCACTTTGAAAAAAAATTTAATTTAACGGACTATTTTAGCAATAATTAGAAGATACAGTGAAACCTGTCTAATCCGACATGCGCTGGGAAATAAATTTTGTGTCGGAATAGACAGTACGCCGGATTGCACAGTGTTAAAATCAAGGAAAATACTATAATGGGAAAGAAATTTAATGTCGGAATCTATAGTGTTTCAGATTATTCAGGTGTCGGACTATACAGTTTTCACTGTATTTAGAAATTACCTTTTCAAAATCTTTAAACAACTAACTGTCTTTCAATAATGTATTGTTGTGTCTTTGCCTACGGAAAAATAGGTTAAAAAGTCTTGCTTCAATTTATCTTTTGATTTTGTTTATTCTTTATCTAAGTTTTTAAAATAAGTGGTCATCTAAGATACTTGGTAGAAAGAGTTTTTTGTCTACACTACCTGTTGAGACTAATCTAGAAGGCACAAATACAGTGGATGATGAAAAGGGTACTGACATGGAAGTACCTATGGAGGAATTTAAGGAAATTAAACAATATCAGTAAGATATACCAAAAGGATGAGACCTTAATGGGAGTCAAGAATAAACCCAGAAGCACAGGATACATGCACCGATGGCTTCTAATTTGAAGGGCGATACTACCGCCTGGAGTGGTGATAATTACACTCCGTCATCTACTAAATCACAAGGACTGTATCAGCTGAATGACCTTGAAGAGTAACACGATAACTTATGTTACGTATATTATTGTGGAATATAACTAAGTTTTGATCTATACCTAAGTATGGAATGAGAACATTGATTCCAAAGCGAACAAGTTTAGCGAGGAGTAGTGAAGGTTCCAGTAGTGAACGGTAGTAAAACCATATATCCACGTAGAGTTGTTAGGTGGACATAAAGTGGACACATATATTGGACTTATATAATCAATATAACCGTATATATTGGACTTTGATTCGGAAACAAGAAGAAGACGTCCGCGAATTTCCTATGCTGTGCGACTTACGTATGCAATTAACAATAAAGACATCGTGACTATTATCTTCGAAGATTGTGGATTTTTTTTAATAAAAACTAAACAGTGCCGCGGGATTACTTCTTACCTTGTGAACGAAATAAACTGTGACAAAGTTTAAAATTATGTTCCGGATCTAACGGAGAAATTTCCACTGGACAGGGAAATTTCTTAGTGTGTGGGGACGAATGTAAACCTATAGGGTTTAGCAGAGACATATTGTGTGAACATTTTAAACTTAGACAATATTAATAACATAATCATTTTTAGTTTTTAGCAGTTAAAATGAAATGAGATAAAGGTTTATTAAATCAAAATGTATATTATTAGTGACGCAGATTCGGTGACTTTATAATTGAAAAGAGAACTTTATTTTGTAAACAATTATTATCTTGTCAAAACAAATGGATTTTGGTGTTGTCCAAATACACTATAATTTGTTAGATCATTTTGTAATGAAATTGATCCGAATAGACCAATCAAGCCCATCGATAGTAAGTAATAAAATTTGAACGGAAATACAATGGTATCATTAAGAGTTTTGACTAAGAACAATAAAATTGGGAACTTTGAAGTAAGTAAGTAAAAGAGCTTAAGGCTAGAACTCCTGTGGTGCAGAGATGAGGACTGAGTCCATAAATATTAGTAACATGTATTTACACACTGTACCTATATTCGAGGGTGGTGCCATGTTGGGGTTCATAGGTCAACGGACAGACCTACGGACAAAGCGTAGGTGGTTAGTGATGGTGAATTAGCCAATGAAATATATTTTCATATATTCGATCAATGCATACTATCTTTGCAAGATATATAATTGTTTTCAGCGGCAGTTCACACATATTGGTTCGACCAAAATAATTCCATCATGATAAGTAGATACAACATTATTGTTCATGATAAGAGTATTTAGTTGTGTATGTCATACGTTAAAGAAATCAAAAATAATGTCAAAATATCATTAGAAAGTCACTTTCCCCCCGAAATGCAAATAAAAAATATCAATATTCCTACGCTCGCTCCCTCCTCAGCCTTTTTTACATGTTTGATAACAGAGAATAATTAGGTCATTCTTCGATTCATATCTTTTCACCGATGAATTGATAATACTATATCAACAATTGTATTAAGTACATGTTTATAGCCCGTTAATTATCATACAATTTGTTCTTAAAGAAAAAATTAATCTATTTTCAATCCCTGGCTTGCTCGCGTGTACATTTTGTTAACTGTAGGGTATGTGTGGCAAAACGAGAACTGGGTTGGAGATTCGGGTTCGTGTTGAAGTTCAGCATTTACCATTATATATAGAACTTGAATAATGTAAGTAATTTCTGCAACAAATACATTAGTATATTAATTTTCCGTTATTTTCAAAACAAAAAAGGTTTTCCATGTTTTCAGTTAAGAATTTTCCGACCGGGCCTGATTTTCCCTACCCGGCCATTTTAAACACAAGTTGTTGCAGATGAAAATGTTAGAACAAACTATATATAGTTCAACAGGGATTGTATAATTTTTATTATAATCAGAATTTTTTTTTATATGATCTAATTAAGAAAAGAAAAGTTTTGTCTGACGCCGTAACTTCTCGGCAAAACAAAACGTGTTTCTCCGAGCTCGGTGGATGCGTGTGACAGCTCCATTGCACGTGTGTAGACCAAGGCTAAAATTGGTTGCGGACACAGGTACATGTAGGCCTATGTGTACTGTTTGTTAGGAGACTGGGTGACCGTAATGCTATGGAATCACGAAATTTATGTAACAGTTCCATAATTAGACAGTGCAGTTTTTTTATTAACGTCATTATAAACACTGTTAAACATTTTAAATCTAACAGTCGAATATCTTTGGATATGGGGTAACCCATATCTATTCTTGTTATATCTTGGGACCATGGATACCCACTGAGCACAAAATACCCTGTTTTAGTCAGAAAAGAGTATTCCCGGTTTTGTTCTCGAACTATCACACTTCTTTGGCTTTTTATTATTCTGGGAATCATTCTTTTGGACTTTTATTTATTTAATATTTGGAGTTCAGTCTTAAATTCTTTTTATATTGGACGGATCCTTTGAACAGTTGTATCAAAAGTGTATTGGTCTATTCTGAACATATTTCAGATTAATTCAAAAAAACTATACGATCACGAAGAAAATTATTAATTTCTTTAATAAACTTTTGAAAACGCAGACAAGTTTTCGTCATTGGCTTACATGGGTCTTTTGTAGAGGTGTGTGTGTGTGTGTAAGGGGGGGGGGGGGGGGGGCAGAGGATGGAAATTGGTAAAACAATGTGTAGTTGACATGGTCAGAGGAGAAAGGTTAGTTAAGAAAATGTATCACAGGCTCTGACAAATCCCATTGCCCGACGCCCGGGGCTAGTGAATTTTGGAGGTGGGCAAGTGAATTTTTAATAGGCAATGAAGAAAGTTTTGACAGTTATGAGTCAGAAAACGATCGACATCGTCCATTTAAGCATTGAATTCATATTTTTGGCTGCCGTCGGTCCATAACACCCGGCCGTGCCGACAAATTGAATACCGCGCGTTAGCGCGGTATGTTAAATTTGTCGGCACGGCCAGGTGTGTTATAGGACCGAAGACAGCTAAAAATATGAATTCAATGGTTATATTTACATTCTCTAATTTTCCTTCTTCATAATTGCTTATTTCGTTAACATTTAATGTGAATTTAGCGCCCTTCAAAACTAACGTGGTTAATAGACGTAAGAGCCGTTTGTGACGTCAGATGACGTTAAGTGACGTTGCAAAGTTAAATTAAGCAAACAAAAATTGCGATTAAAAAAGTGACGAATTAATTCTTAACGCACAATTCGTTGATTTCTGCGTTAATTTTTCAGGTTGTAGTTTTTCATTAAATTGAAATAAATATTTTACATTTTGATGTTTCTAGAGTATTGAAAATGCATATAGTTCCTACTGTGTATTCTAACTCGCGGTGACAAGGTTTCGCGTGTGTTATAGAAATTTGAACGTCGTGGATTTCTAATGGATTTGATAAGGAAAATTATACTGAATGTAAATATACTAGAATGTTAGTGAAAAACTCAGTACAAAACTGTCAAAGCATACGAGGTATGAGATAAGAAGAAAAAAAAGGCCCGAAACTTATTTTAAACAAATAGCAGATATCATGGCTATAGCTGAAATATGATAGCAATTTACGTCTCTTTATAAAAGAAAGTACATGTATTATTCTGGAACGGGACGTAAAACAGCATACATTCATTCAACAGATTGTATGGTACGTAGTTCTTAATGGCAGATGGTTTTAAATGTCGCCAATATTCAAAATAACAATCCTAGGCTGAAATCTTTTTTAATTTGGAGACAAATTAATGATCATGATGAATATAGAGTGTTGGTGGGGCAAGTAAAAATTGAAGTAGGGCAAGTGAAATTTGACCATGCACTTGCCCGTGGGCAAGTGCCTGAAAAATCTAATTGTCAGCCCCTGTGTATCAGGTTGATCAATTTTAGGTGTTTGTATGTATTCATAAATTTATGTATGTATTTTACATGTACATGTAATTGTGTATTTATATGAATTGCTATATATGTGTACATTTGGAAGTGTGGGATGGTGGCCTGGTGTTAATTTTTATTTAGTTTCTTATACGTTTGCATGTTTGGTATCTTTTCGAATAATTTATTCGGCCCTTAAAAGTGCCTTTCGTGATTTTCATCTGAAAGGAGGACATTTTATGTCTTGACGTATCATGTTGGTAGTGTACAGTGTATGTTATCCTCTGGATTGCCTCCCTTGGACTGCGGGGGGATCTGTTTGTAGTCTTCTGCTTGTTTTCTATGTCTAGCTACACAAAGGTCTGTGTTTTTCCTTTTTTTTGCTCTTTGTAGTTGCCAGGGCGACTCTCTGTAACTCATTTTCT